>NC_089721.1:11787212-11944712 GCF_031753505.1 Anomalospiza imberbis
GAAGGAGGTTGTCCTACTTCTTCTTACCTCACTGCCTTCTTGTTCTTTCCCTCTAGAGACCTAAACCCCCACTTTCACAAGGTTAACACTGAGCAGATCACCTGGTGAACCAATCCAGCTCCCTCACCAGGCCATAAGCAAGTCACTTTTTCCCCCTGAAGTAATTTTTCTTCTGGTTTGGTGAGCAAGGTGTCAGATGAAAGCCAGGGCTCATAAAAAGAAAATGTCCCATTAGCTGTGGTGGTGCTGTTCCTCCAGCTAAGAAGGAGCTGATCTGCCCATCCCTCTGGTGGACATCCCTCTCATCTGCCCATCCCTCTACATGCTGATCTGATCTGCCAAGACCATGCCATGCAGCAGAGCATCAGGGACCCATGGTTCTTCAACAGGGTCACGTTAGACTTTCATGTTGCACAGCATCATGCCTCAGGGATACAGACACTGAGGGTGGGGTGCTTCATCTTCTTAAACTGGAGTGCTGGAACAGAGAGAGCTCCTTCTGAAAACAATTTGATGTGACTCAGCGACATGGAACAGCTGCAGATATGATTTTAGGCCTTGATCAAGTATGAAGAGTTGAGGATTTATTTGAACTGACAAGGCCATATACAACTTGTAAAGCAGTCTATTAACACCAGTCCAAACCCCCTATTTTTCACAGGGGAGTGTGTTATTCCAGAGTAAACATCATGTGCCGATACTCCTTTGTACCGAGTTTGTCTTCAGTAGCCAATATTGTTAAATAATATATTAATCTGAATAGAAACATGCTTTTCTTCACATCCAGCAGCTGCCTGGCACTCTGGTCCTGTCAGTTCTGCTTGTGATCAGGACAAGAAATGTTCTCTGCTGAGGATGCATTCAAGTTTATAGTACCAATCCCCTTCACCTCAGCCTAAAATGTATGCCTTGCAAGCAAAAACACTGAGCAAATGCCCAGATTCAAAAATGGAGTGAGAAAAACTCAGTATTTAAATAGCAAAGAGGTATAGGAATCCTTATCCTTCCTTCCTCTTTAGACTTAAATCCACTGTAAATATAAAAAACTCAAGCCTGAAACTGTGTCCGTCCTCAGCGCTTCTTAGGAAAACAGACTGCAAAGGTAATTTTACAGCTGACAGTGTCTTGCAGTAGCACATCTCTAATTTTCATTTTCTCTCAGGGTCAGGGTCTAACACAAGACAGCAAAGCGTGAGGGTTGATAATGCCATTTGAAAAGAGCAATAAAAAGAGCCACTGTTGCAGCCAGGGATGGAAAGATGCCTGCAAGGACTCTCTTCTCTCCATTACTCCTTTTAACTTCTGCCCTGAGCTGACTTGAGAGAAGTGCTGGAAGCTGCTGGGCTGTTATGAGACATCCAGTGATTCTCCAGATGCAGCAGCTACAGAGTAGCAGTGACTAATGCTGCCTAGAGTCTGGCCATATTTCCCATGTGTGTTTTTGTAATCCTGCAGAACTGAAAATTACTTTGTCCTCTCTTCCTTAAATCCATTCGTAGAAGAATATAAATATAAAGTTGATGTGGTCTTTCTTCTATAATAAGGATGAAAACCTGCCGAAATTTCCTCTGAACTCTCTGATTAAACTATTGAGCATTATTTGGCCCTCAGTATCCTGTTTCCTTCCAAGTTTACCAGGTCCTTGGGAATAAAGGAATTAGCTGTAAAAAGTGGTGGGAGGACAAGGCAATAGGTTAACTGATTGTTGACTGCTACTGACTAATAGTTGTCTCTGGAGGAACTCTGCCTTTCACTACCACCTGATGTTATCTGGTACTAAATGTGTATATTGATTTTTATACAGAAAAAACTGCTAAATAACATGCTTCCGTCTTTGTTTTTCAGATGTTAGTATCCAGTATCCTCAGTTCTCTGGCTACTCATATATCACCTTTGAACCACTGAAAAAGTCCTATCAGACATTTCAAATTACCCTTGAATTCAGGGTAAGTTTAATCAATTCTCACATTGGCATTTTAAATTTTATTTACTTACTCTGATGTGGTGGACAATAGAGCAGTAACTTAGCTTCAGTACAGCTTCAGTATAATTGTGGTGAACCTGTGTATAACCTTCATCTGCAAAGATCTGGCTCACCCCTCAGTGGATGTAAATTGTAAGCAGCTGAAGGGTTTTCATCCACTGTTGGTAGGTACTGTGTAAGAGAATCCCTGGGACTAGTAGTTGTGGACTAGCAGCAGTGTACACTGGCAAGCAGTGTACAGACACGTGGATGAGCTACAGGCTGGAGAACACACAGAATTTTTGTGAACTAGAGTTTGAAAGCGGTATGCAGTATTTTTGTGGACAAGAGATTATGATCCTGTCATACTGAGCAAAACACTGCCCTATATATAGCATTCCTTTCCTCCTCTACAGGATTTAAGTGGACATTATTTTCCCCCTCTGAAGTTTGGGACACGGGCTACTGATACATTCAGGATACTTAAAATGCAGGACTAAAGTGCGGATACATCCCATGCTGGCTTGTGTTAGTGCTGTCTGTTCATTATGGACAGAACATGTAGGGCTGCCTCTAGGGAGGGTGGCCAAGCTCTTGGATGCATCCCCACCCCTACATAAAGCAGACTCACCAGCCTCACAATGTGGGAAGGAGACTATTACTAAAGCAGCAGCATCAGTTGCCTCAGTTGTGATCTTACACTCCTCTGGAAATTTGCCATTTTAAAACGCAGGATGACTGCAAAAAGCCACTGTGTCAGCTGCTATGAGCATATGGAGAAATCCTGCCAGCACAGCCTGTTTGGCGTGAGGAGTGCCCGTAGCAACAAGTGTCAGTCTCATGGAACATGTGAAGTAGGGTGTATGTATTCTTGCACAGAGAGTCTGATGTGTCTACACTTACCAGGCTTGCTAGGACATTCTTGCTAGACTTTTTACTCAGGAGTTTCATATGGGATACGTCTGACAATCTTTAATACTTCCAGGCTTTTTTTCTGGTCTGATAGTACCATACTTTAAGAGATGGTCTTAAATTGTTTAACCATTAAGGCAATGGTTTTCTAGGTTTTTCAAATGCAGGATTCAAAAACCGATCAAACAATTTCTGATCCTGCAAGTTAAAAACTCATTCTGAAAAATAATGACCCTTTTCTGGAGAAAAGTCCCCCACTGCTGCTTGCTTTTATCTGTAATTGTGAGGCTTTGATTTTTCATGTTGACCCAATGATTGCAGGCTGAATCTGAAGATGGTTTGCTGCTGTACTGTGGAGAAAATGAACATGGTCGCGGTGATTTTATGTCACTGGCAATTATCCGACGTAGCCTCCAGTTCAGGTAAAACCTCCATCTGAAATCTGATGCAAAGAGAAGGGGCTGTTGCTGCCTCCTGGGACTGCTATATGTGATTAATATCTCCAGTGTCTTTGACTTCTGCCCCATACAGTGCAACAAATGGACAGTATAATTTCATTAAAGAGTACTTCAATACTTTTTTCTCTCCTCTGTCTTTAGTGTGTGAACATGTGCCCTGTTAAGCTCTTTAATTCAGACCTCAGTGTAAAGGCAAAATGATGAGTTTTCTTTAAGGCATTTATCTAGGGCTCATAGCTATGTTACCAGAAATGCCAGTGAGCCACTGTGTTTGCTAAGCTGATGGTATATTGAGTCAGTGTTTTTGCTTCACAGAAAAAGGCTTGCAGATAATGTAGCAAAACAAAGGATGTAGCGCCAGCAAGGGTCCACTAACTTAATTTTATATGCTTTGTTTAGACGGTACCTTGTTTAGGTTTTTTAAATGAAGATGGAGACTGTGTCTTGCAATCTGATATATATGAAGCAAGTGAAAGAGTATTTCCAGGATCTCCTTACTTGAGTCCTTTAAAAGTGGGGAATAACAAAGTGGGTGATGTGCCTTAGTTGTGTTTCTGTTCACCTGCACTGCATGACAGTCGGGGAAAATGGGACGTTTTGTGCACATTCAGCTCTCCTGGAGGTCTTCCTGTCAACAGGCACTGAGTTTCAAATAGACTAGCTGAGTTATTAATGTATCACTGCCTTTCACCAGGGAGCTAGAAAAATTCCCAGGAGAAATTACTGTGATAGCAGGAACTCAGATTATAATACACTCCATCTTGAAACAGTTTCAACTGTTGGCAAGCGTAGTAATGCACTAGGTATGGACAGAGAATGCAAAATCTTCTCTACGTTAGAATGACAGATAATGAAGTTTAAAATTTGGAACAGATCTTATGTAGGCTTGCTGTCTGAATTTCCTGTGCTAATATGCATTGTGGAACAGAAAGGTTCCCAAGTGCAAAAAGAATATTTGGAGTCTAAAACCAACTTCTGGTTATTTGGTTAATGTAAGATTATCACCTTGCCCTCTCTGTCTTATGTTCCCAGGTTCAACTGTGGCACAGGAGTTGGAGTCATAACGAGTGAAAACAAAATCAAGCTGGGGAATTGGCACAGTGTCACATTGTTCAGAGATGGGGTGAATGGCTGGCTCAGGATGGACAACAATGCTCCAGTGACGGGAAAATCTCAGGTTGGTAATCCTGCCCTTGTGGCTTGATCTTGGGGTCTCTCAAGGTTGTGATGATGTTTCTTTTCTCGCCAGCAGAAACCTGATCAGATTTAAAAGGCACAGTTTTATTTATTTGTGTTAGGACATTTAGTGAACTAGAATCAGAGTACAGATTACTCTTCCAAATACATAATCTAGAAATCACAGAGATATATATCTCAGGGCTGAATCCCATCACAGTTTCCCTGTTGTGCCCCATGTTTGCTCTGCTACCCTTCAGCTACCCTATGCCAGTCTCAAGTTCAGGCCATTAGAAGTTTACTAGATTTTACAGCTTCTGTCCCTGATTGCTTTCTTTTTCGAGCCTCAGAGAACTGCTCTTCTTCCTCAGACATAAAAACTAGATGCATATGTGTGTATGAGTATATATTTATGTAAAATATGCATATACCCACACAAAATTTGTATACAGAGGTGTAATTACATGCATGTTCTGGACAAAGATTTAAGCATAGTAATGGAGATAGACATTCTGCTCTGACTTATGCCAACACCAGAAAGTTCATACAAGGCTGACTAGATAAAATATAATTCAGGAAGATGCTTTGACTTTTTCATCTGTTACTGGGCTAGAAAACAAAACTAAGACACTGGAAGAAAAGGAAATTTCAAATTGTTTCAGATGTCTTTCCTTTGATAGCCACTATTAACATGACGTCCCTAGCCCTAAAAGAAAGCATCTTCAGATGTCTTATTACTTTCCACTTTTATGTGCAGGCACTTAAGAGAAAAAAAATTGCAGTGTATTGAGTTCTCATCAGCTGGAAATGAAAGAGGAAAGAATTTCAATGTGTCATATGTTGCTGTTACCAGTGCTATGAGGCCATGCAAAGGGCAGATGTGAATCAGAAGAGAAATGTATTGTTTCTGCAGTGTACTGTGCAAGTGTACACCTGCAGACTCAGTAACCTCAGCTTATTTAGCCTGGCCAAATACAGGCTATGGTGATAGAATTTATTGTTTTAAATGCTGTTGAGTAGGAGGCAAAAGTCATATTCTGATCAATTTGTGGAAGGAATTTTGACTCAGTTGGCCACAGTAACATGGAGTTTGGGTCACTGGTCCAAAAAGTTCTGTTGGTTTTGATGTTTTTTGTACTTTCACTGTAGCAATTTTAGTAAATTTGTATATGTAGATTTCTATAGATTTGTTAAAGAGTTGGGCAGTACATTTAGCAATGACCCTGCTGAAATTGTGACTTTACTGGCTTTTGCCTTTTCTTAGTTTTTACCTTTTTTTTTTTTTTTTTTTTTTGTTTATTTCATAATTATTCAATACTGAACACTTGCTGGGTTCTGTCCAAAAGACATTATCTCACTGGTCTATCCCTTAGGGCTCATGATTTAGAAGACAAAAAATTTTTTGGCAAAAAGAAAGGAAGAAATTGCAGCAAAAGATAGACCATGTTTTCTCCTCAAAACAGTGATTTTTAGTATTTTTTATTGTGCTTTTAGTGATAGGATGCAGATGAAAAAGGTTGATTTCAAATGGTGGGCTGATCTGGGGAATGACTAACAGGAAGGAATTACCAATGAACAATCTACATATATATTCCCTGACACAGTTCTTTATGGAGGAAAAAAAAAATATTGCAACCCACTGTGGCTTAATGTTGTCCTCTGTTGTATCTGTTACATAGCATGCTGTGCTCTGCTCTCCCTTCAGGGCCAGTACAGCAAAATCACGTTCCAGACTCCCTTCTACGTTGGCGGCGCTCCCAGCGTGTACTGGCTGGTCAGGGCCACCGGCACCAACCGTGGCTTCCAGGGCTGCGTCCAGTCATTGAGCATCAATGGAAAAATAATTGACATGAGACCCTGGCCACTAGGGAAAGCTCTCAGTGGTGCTGATGTTGGTGAGTTTAATGGTGTGTGGTCTTCAATCAGTGACTAACCCAGGGTTACTTTTTGTCCTGTTGGGACAAATTGAGTGATGGTCCAGGTTTGAGAGGTGGAAGGAGCAATCTCTGTTTTTGGCCTGGTTTTCCTCTGTTCCTTTGCACATTGCTCTTGCTGAGTCCGTAGTAGGGCAGTTCATCAGAGTGCACAAGCAAGCCCTTTGCGGACACACTGTGCACTGTAAATAGTAAACCCATTTTCATGAGAGAACAGTAAGATCTGTGTTGCAGATACCATTACAACCACGCCGGTATTTCTGCCAGCAACTCTCAGGGCACCTCTTCATGCCCCTGACTGACAGTCATGTCATCAGAAATCAATAGTATGTATGCTGAGCTTGCGTTTGAAACAATACAGACCCAACAAAATCTGTTTTTCCTAAAGAAAAAATGCATTTGTCCAAAGTAATTCATGGATCTCTCAGGCCCACAGCAGCCCTGTGGGTGTTAAGAGGGCTTCCTGTGTTACACCCTACCACTGCTGAAGCATATAGGCTTTCCTGTATACCATCCTTTGTTTTGCTATCCAGAGCCATGGTATGATTTAAAAATATCTTGGAATAAATACTTCTAGCAGCTTTATGAAGTGTTATTATAAAATTATTTTCCCTTCACAGAGTAAAAGATGGAGAAGTAGGGAAGCTAATTAACTAGTCCTGTCTTATTTATTAATCTCTCTCATCCTTTTGATGGGCACTTGAAAAAAGGCAGGGCAACAAAATCCTTGCTTTATGATCTCCCAGTCTAAACAATATAAGAATAAGGATAAACCCAAGACAGAAGGCAAGTGCTAACAGCTAGAAATAGATTCCATACCCCTGAATTCTCCGAGCCATGCTTCAGCCACAAAGTCATCTTTCTTCTCTTCTGTAGCTATGCATTTGTCATCCCAAGAAGGAAATGATTTATGAGAAACTTCTTAACAATTGCTCTGTATTCTCTAGATAACATGGCCAAACTTCTCTGCAATATAGGGGTAGAACAGACTGGCCAAAGAAACAGTTGCTGAAAAGAGTAAGATTTTAGAATCAGAATGTAATTTCATGATAGAGTGAGAATCTATGGAATTTAGACAGATGAAAGCCCTGCTGAACTTCTCTAGCCCTAATCTCTATTGCTTTTTGGGATGCAGCTAGCTTCATTCCCATCCATGAATGCTCCACATACTACTGTATTAAAAATCAACATCAATGAAAATAAATGCTATGCTCTGCCATGTGTAACTCAAAACTGACTGATAAAGCCTTGCTGTCCTTGTGTGACTGCACACATTTATACAAAACTGTACCAGAAGAGACTTGCAAACAATAGGTCATGTAAGTATAACTTAAAATAAAAAAAATTGCAAGTAAGCTCTGCAAGGGTTTAGGAATGACTTTTGCGAGTCAGTGACTTGGAGAATTTTTTCTGTTGGCACAGTATATAAATCAGGAGTGCTGTGCTACTTGGATCACAGAACTGAGGGTGGCGAGGAGAGGGGTTCATCCATCCCTCTGCTCTCTCTTCTGGCAACAGCAAAGGTCCCACTGTGAGCTGAGGGACCAACAGAAGAGGCACCGCGCATGGTTTGGAGTGGGCATGGCAGGACCTGAGACTGCTGCTGCAGCTTCTCTCCTTCTTCATCTGCCGTTGGAGCCAAGCAAATGCAGCCACCACACTTGTGGTTTGTCTTCAGCATAGTCACCTATGCTGGCCCAAAGGCTGTGAAAAGCCACTGGGACATTGGGAGAGCAGCCTGTCCTTAAATATCAAGACCACTCCAGTTCAAGCTGTTTCTCAAATGAGGGATCCCCTGACTGGTCCTGTTGCTGTTGCCTTCCTTGTTCTTTTCTGTTTCTTAAACACTTTGTTTATCTCTGATCTGTTTGAACATAATGCTCCAGCATTAACACTGGAGCAGATGCAGCAAAGATGAGCACTCTCTTGGTTTTCTGTTTGGGTATTCACACTTGATGCATAGAGATCCTTGTTTACATGTTCTGTTTCCTTACCTATAAAACAGAGCTAGTGCTATTCTGTCAGTGTCACAATAACTGGTGAGTGTATGAGGGATCTGAGGGACAAGATACCTCTCCTACCTTGGTTCACTTATGGCCATTACACTGCAGGCCAGAAGAGGCAAAGACAGCTCAGTGAACACAGCCAGCACCCCTGATCCCATGGCTGGCCATGGGGCAGAAGTGACTGTCCCTTTCCATGGAAAAGGAGCATTTTTTCCCTGCAGGGAGACTTGTATGTTTTGTCTGTGCTCCTCAGGTCAGCCCTGGAGTCCTGTGTCATGGCTGCTGTACCCAGACCTTCCCTCCATACAATGAAAAGTGGTCCTGGTAGGAGATTTGTAGATGTGCAATACTAGATAAGTCTGGTCTATCAAGGAGTTGTATCAGATGACCTGCGAGTTGTTGCTGATTCTGGCCTGAGTTAGTTAGAAAAGGTTGTTTTCCACTGTGGAGAGCAGAGTGATTGGGATGGACCAGCACATCAGCCATTTATATCTGCATATTTGTTTGTGGTTTTCTTTCCAGCTTTGGGATGGGAATTCAATCTGTAAAGCTGGTGCTGTACAAACAGCAATGCCTTACTGAAGATGTGTAGAGACCTGCTCTCGAAACTGTCCTTGCAATCAGAGTTCTATGTTTGGACAAAAAAAAAAAAAGGGCGTATCTCCTCCTTGCAATAGTTTTTCAATACTTCTCTTAATCACCTCAAGTTGCAAAACTGTTTCCCAAGTATTTATTGCCAGAATTGCCTCATGAAACCTTTGTCATCTCAGAGGTGAGACATCTTCAATGTCCCTCAAAATAAGTGTGCTAATTCTTAGTTTGCTATAAAACACTAAGCCCCTACAAATGGTATGCTTACCGTTGTACACCACAACTTGGTCTTTCTTAATGTATACAGATAATGTAATCAGTTTGTTACTATTAACAAGGGGAGAGTTATTTGATCAGAAACTAAAGGAGAAAATAAATTCAACGAGAACTTCCATCAGGTGCACATTTGACGGTTGTATAGTTTGGCTTTATATATATCAATTTTAAGAAGTAAATGAGAATTTATTTGTTCTACAACAATTTCAACTAAAATCCAGAAAGAAGAAATAACCACTTTGTTATCTAAGTTGATATGGCAGCATAGTAGAGATGCTTCTTAAAAAGCCTATACGTTGATGATATGGATCCCTTTTGGTGCGGACAAAAGGGTAGACAACCTCATTTTGGCTAACAAGATTAGTTGATGATGATGAACACCTCCCATGCTCAGCATGGCATGAATTTATAGTGAGCAAAGAAGCACTTAAGAAAATTGAAATTAAACCAGACTTGGTGCATGTAAATAATTTAGAAATTTGTATCTTATGAGAAAATAGGAAGAAGAGCAGACAATAAGTAATCCAAGGAATGATCGAAAGTTGCATCTGTCATGGTTTGGGCTGCATCTGTCATAGTAAGGGCTACTTTTTGCTGTTTATAAAATCTCTTGCTGGTCTGATATTAAAAAAATGCTAATAATCAAGTTCCTTGTCTAAATTGCACACCATTTGACAAATTGGGAAAGAATCTAGGAATAAGAACAAATTGTGTTGGTTAGTAGCAGTGATCAACAGCCAAATAAATCTTTGACAAACTTCTCCAATAAACTGATGTTCTGACTCCTGTGTTTAGGTGAGTGTAGCAGTGGCATCTGTGATGAGGCAGCCTGCATCAACAGTGGCACCTGTACTGCAAGCAAAGCAGACTCTTATATTTGCCTTTGTCCTCTTGGATTTAAAGGTCATCATTGTGAGGAAGGTGAGTGGCTACTGGGATGCCTCTATTTCTTTGTGTGTGTTATTTAGCGTTCAATGTGTTTTCCACTTAGAGACACCCAAGGAGGTTTCATGCTGTTACACTGACAGAAGAGAATACTTGTTACTTCATCTTTTTAAAGTCACATACTGAAACTCTTCCCTTACTGCTTTGGAGCTTCATCCAGCTCCCACATAATCAGTGATTCTCATACCTCTTTGCTTATTTAAACTAACTGTACTTAAGTATCTTGAAATTTCTATTCAGAAATTAAAATAATGTACTACTCCACAGCTGCACATTAATCCTAAAAAATACACACCTTTCTCCTAAAACCAGTGTCAGTTGTATATTTTGAAATGTAAAGGATATAATGTCAATTGCCTGCTAATATCAGAGATACAAGTAGTGAAATATATGTGGCAGTATTTTTTATGCTGTAGAAATTTTCATGCCACCACCCACTGTGTGCATGCTAGCTACTTTGAAAGGCACTATTATGACTCACTAAAGAAAAGGTACAAAATGCTTTACAGTGCAAATACGTACTGTATTTGTAGATGGAAAAGGAATGGATTAACCAGTACTGGGTAGGATTATAAAATATTTTTAATTTGGATGAAAAAAAATCATCAGGTTGTTTTGCTAAGCATTAGCTTACTTAACACAAAGAGCAGACACTGGCTGGTAAGAGTCAATCCTTTATGTTTGAACCTCAAGTGACCTGCTTGTGATTTCTGGATTTCTAGCACTCACCTTGGCCATACCTCAGTTCAACGAATCTTTAAGATCATTTGCTAGCACACCCTGGCCCTTGGAACCACAGAATTACCTTTCCTTCATGGAGTTTGAGCTGACATTTCGTCCAGATTTAGAGACTGGTGTCCTTTTGTACAGCTATGACACAGACAGCAAGGACTTCCTCTCCATTAACATGGTGGCTGGCTACGTGGAGTTCAGGTTCGACTGCGGCTCAGGAACGGCTGTTATCAGGTAAATGGTGCTGCTTGTGTTTCCTTCCCAACAGTGCCACAGTGCTGATCCAGGAGAGGAGTGGACTGGAAAGAGTCATAGCCTATGATGAGGTGTGCGAGCCCCTTGGTCTCTTATGCCTGCTTCTAAGGAAGCACAGAAGAACTAAAATTTTGGTCAAGGGGATGGGATTTTCTTCCTACATTAGTATGTTTCAAAGCTTTGTGCTTTGTCTTACTGCAGATGTTACATTTGTGTCTGTATAGTATTGCAGTAATTCCCTTCTTGGCCCCACGACACTGCACCATAGCTAGTTAGGGGATCTATAAATATTTTACATATATACTTTCTAGCCACAGGATTTCACAATATTGGCACTTGTGTGAGCATCCTCCCTTCTGGTTTCCAGTTCCAAGCAGGTGTGCCAGGCTGGAGGTGGCACAAGAAGATACACCTCCAGGTCCCTCCACTTTCTCATAGTGCTGTTTTTTGGGGGACCTGAGTCTAGTATCCAATTTATACAACATAAGCTGTCTAAAACATAAATATGTGGTTTAACCTGGTCACCAAGGTTCCCCAGACAGACCTTCTGCAAGCGACTCATTGCATCCTAAAATTAATGTCTAGGATGACAGAAGCAATGAAATGCCTCAAAAACACTGCTCTCTCCTTCTGTGTAACTGAGTGGCCAGTCGCTGGGCAACTGTTCCTGGGCTTTCTGAAAAGGCGCTGGGCTGAACAGAGGCACCGAGTATCTTGGATATGGCCCAGGAGGTTGCCAGTTTGACCAGGGTGACCTGATATTTAGAAATGATCTATATAAAGCTTATGCAAAATGTGTACACTGTCTGCAAGTCTTGCATACCAATGATTCCTGTAGATGGGGATCAGGAATTTTGACTATACTGTGATTAGGGAAAATGTACTGATTTTACAATGAATGAGGACTCAAGCAAACAAACTCATTCAGTTTTGCAGACTAAATTAGATATGAAATATAAAGGGAGCAAATGCAAAATAATGCACAAGCCTAACAATGCACAGCTGTGGAAAAACAGTTAGTAATGTCAGACAGAGAAGGATCCTGGAGTTGTCATGGATAGCTCTGTGGAAACGACAGCAAACTGTTTGAAGACAAATGCAGAAGACTAAGTACAATTCAGAGAATTATTAGGAATGGAGTAAGGAAGAAAGTTTCTTCTGAAACCCACAGTGCACCCTGTCTTGAAAACTTGCTGCTATTCTGGTCACATAATTTCAAAAGAAATTAGCAGAATTAAAAAGAAAGAGTAGTTTTGACATCCAGGAGAGGGAATGAAACATCTTCCACAAAGCTCTTCCACAGCAGGACCTTTCAGCCTGGGAAATAAAGAGTTTGGTGGAAGTATGATAGAGGTTTTAAAATAATGAATGGCCTGGAGATTAATGAGTATTCTGTATTTTTTCAATATGCAAAGAAGATAAGGAAGCGAAGAAAATAAAACTTTTTTCTTTGGGTTTGGGGTTTGGTTTTTTTTTTTCAGAGGAGTACATAAATAAGTTGTGGAAACTAATAGTCACAGCAAGTTACAGATGCCAAAACTATAAATAGGTTAAAAAAATAGGACAAATTTGAAGAAAGCTCCATTGAGGGAGATCAAACGCAGTTATACGGATGCAGCCTCTGACTCAGGAAATTGCTAAATGACAAGTTGCCAGAAGCTGAGAGGATATATCAAGGGAAGAATCACTTCATACTTGCCCTATTCTCTTGCTGAAAAGTGGCAGAAATAGCTACTTTTGGAGACCTTTTCTCCAACTCAGAATAGCCCTTCTTACAACAGCCCTCAATCTTTACTGATTGCAGCCTTCTAATTCCTGGTACTGGCAACTGTAAAATATTAAAGTAGAAATTTATTTTTCTTCCAAGAATATTGAAGAACTTCAAAACACCTTGTACTAAAGTTTAACTGACATGTAGGGTTATGAAATGTAGAGAGAGCCACAAGCATATGCCTGGGAGTAGAAACTGCCTCCTTTCTGTTGGAAAGCAGAAGAGCAAGCTGGATGGCAGCTGCTGCCTGAGCTACATGCACTGGAGGAAAAGAGTGT
This sequence comes from Anomalospiza imberbis, assembly GCF_031753505.1. Classification (NCBI taxonomy): domain Eukaryota; kingdom Metazoa; phylum Chordata; class Aves; order Passeriformes; family Viduidae; genus Anomalospiza; species Anomalospiza imberbis. The sequence goes on from NC_089721.1 coordinate 11,800,510, forward strand.
GGTGAAATAGCTGAGTAATGGGCGAGACTGAGGAGACCATCAGGATTCATTGAAAGTTGTCAGGCTGTCCTGTTAGCTCTTTTTCTAGATAAAATGTGCAACTCACACCCTGTCATCAGCTCTGTCAGTGATTAAATAAGACAAATAGATTCCCTCTTTTTCATGCCTGCCTGGTCAATGTCCATACTACATCAGGCCTACACTGTGTCTTTAGCAGGGGTATGGCTCTGGTCATCCTGATACCTCTGCCATAGAACCACCAGGCTGTTAGACATTATATTATAATCAAAACACAGCCATAATAACTTTATAATTAGGATGAGGCAAGCTTATTTGTGTATGCCAGCAGCAGCAGTAGGAGAGCTGATGATGGCGAAGGTTGTGATTTCCTGATGTATCCCTGGATGGAAGCAGCACAGTGTGCTCTGGGGGCTCCACAGGTGGAAGGGATGCTGAGTGGGTGGCCAGATGCAGAACCTGAGCACTGAAATGGCTCAGAGGAGAAACTGTTGGGATTTCCCTTGGCCAAGCAGGATCAAGGTCTTCATGATCTGGTATATTTTTTAAGCTGTGGTTTACATGGGAAAAAGTAACCCCACAGCACATGAAGAGCCAGGAGTGTTCAAACGTCAGAAGAAAGTGTTACCAAGATCATGTTGGTTTCAAAAAGCCCACAAAAGATCTTGCAGCTCTGAAGTGATGACTCTGCAAGGCTTAATCATCCCTGATAGTAATTAAATCTAGCAAAGCAGGAGGGTTAGGATGATGATGACCTAAGCAGCAGAGGAGATAATGTTTATATTGCCACTTACTAATTAGCTAAACCTATCTGGTTCCTTTATATGTGTATGTTGACTTCTTCAAGGTGATTAGATTTCCTTAGCTATTGATTTACCCAAGACAGTTAAACCCTAAGTGGTGCTACATAAGAAGGAGGGCAAGTGACTGGCATCGCTTGATAATATTTTTAATGGAGGTTTTATGAACAAAGTGTCATTCAGAAGTGTCAAGTAATACTGCCAGCATCATCAAAATAGATAAAAATGAGCTTTAAGAAAATTTGAAGGATTGAAAAAACCATGACAGAAATGTTTCAAAACTGATGTTGATTGTTAAGAAAACAAAAATATTATTTTCACATTTTCACAATTATTTAAGTTTTTTAATCAGCATTTGAATCACTATTGGCTCACTATTTCAGATTACAATTTTTTCCATTTGTTTTCATTTCAAAATGTGGGGGGGGGGGTTGTTTTTAAATGCATGTATTCTGAAAATACAAAACATTATTTCATCCCCAGAAATTATGTATTTTTTCACTGAAGCTAGGAAGTCTTAGGGGTCCTAGATAACACAGTTCTGATTTTTCCAGCTTGGCCAGTAAATCAGACACAAGTTTCCAGTCCTCCTGGAGGAAAGGCTGCTGCATCTCATTTAGATATAAAATGCTTTAACCAGAGTAGTTAAATGACATTTGAAAACAAGATACAAAGATCTATAGAACTTGTGAAGGGAATGTGGTTTTGCCCTTCATACAGGCTGCTATTCATATTAGTGCTGTGCCAGTAAAGATTGTAAGAACTGTTTAAAAATGCTTCCTTTGAGACTGGTGAATACTTTGTACAACTGGGATTATTGTTCCTAGCCAAGATCTCATCACATCATTAGGATAATTTTTAATTACTTCCCTTTTATGTATAGCATCCGGGCTGCATGTGTGTGTGTGTAGATGTCAATGTAACAGGATGCATAAATAGAGCTGATAAGCCAACACAAAGTAGTTCTGTTTTAAAAAAAGATGAAGAATGTGGGGCTAGACCAACCATTAAGTGGGAAGCTTTTAGTGAGATGAGGATGTACAGCTGAGACAAAAACTCATTTTTATGTGATATAAATGGCTGAGCAGAAAAACTAGCACAGAGGTAGCTAAAGTGTGTGCTGGTAATAGTGTTTCATTTATAAATAAAACTAGAGTGCTTGTTATTTGCTCTAGAAATATGGTCTTTGCTGATGGGGCTCAGCAGATTGTTACTTCCTTATAAGGGAAGAATCACAGTGGCTGATATTTATTTTTTATTTAGAAAATCATCCCAGAAGACTTGACTTTTTAACATTACAGAGTATCAGAAAGGCGCAGTGTTACATGCTCAAAAATGTTCTTGCCCTTAAAACAGGAGTGAAGAACCTGTCAGCCTGGGTCAGTGGCACGAATTGCGAGTGTCTCGCACGGCAAAGAACGGTATCCTGCAGGTGGACAAACAGAAGCCAGTGGAAGGGATGGCAGAGGTGAGCTTATGGCAGCCTTGTCTTGAATGCAGCTGATGGACTGATTGCATGGTAGACTGCAGAGCCTGCTCTCAAAGCTCTTACTAGCTTAAAACAGTATACACATTAGGGCAACATTTTCTTAAGCCCAGAGTTGGGAATTTGTGTGCAAGGCCTTCCCTCTGAGGACAAGGACACCTGTGAAGGCAGGGATCCCACGGGAATCTGACTGTACCTGCTCCTGACATGTAACTGGCCTCACGTTTTTGTGTCTGGCTCATATATCTTTCTGAGGTTCTTTTCTTGGTTCTTGCTGTGGCTAAGTCTGTTGAGCAACATGTGCACTATGAGAGGTGTAATTTGAAGAAGTATCATGCTGAAAAGTACGTGCCCAGTCTTTTTTTAACCTCTTGCTGAATATTATCCTGAAAAGGTAGGCCTGAAGAGAATTGTCTCTTTGTCTTCCTCTTGCAAAAGTAATTTTCAGGCCAGAGTAAGGGCTGGAACAATCAGACAGTTGATGACTTGCTTTTTGTTCTTTACTCACCAAGTGATCATTGTGAATCAAATTTGTACTAAAGTGAAACCGTACTTGTACCAAGTAGGATATTCACTCTAAGCACTTAAATGTCTGCACAGAGGCATTTTCTATCTTGATAAAAGCCAAGGCTAGACCTGCTTAGGAAATGTCTTTTACCTAGTGGAAAGTGCAGACAGAAAAACAGACTGCAGATCCCATAGCAGAAAAATTCCATAGCAGAAAAATCCCATAGCAGGCTCTTCAGCAAACTGGGAAACTTTTATCAAACCTTTGACTGTTCTTCAAAAATTTAAATAAATTGAAATTCCAGTTGTCTGTCAGGAAACAAATTGAGTGAGAAACATTTGTCTGGAGCTCTCAAGACTTCTTTAGATAGATGGGTTAAGGTGAACACTCTGATTTTTTTCCTCTTAAGTGCTGCAGTGCAGTGCTCCAGGAGGAGGGTGGCTGGGACTGCCAACCACGAAAGAACAGAAGCTTCTGCAGGACTGGAGTTACACAATTATTCTGTCTTTAGCTGTTAAATGTCTTTGAGTTTACTCCAGGAACCTGAATATTCCCATCAGGTATCCTGAGCAACTGCTTCTGGTAATTGATGCAAACTCAATGTTTCTTTCATTTTGCCCCATAACTTACAGTAGGTTATCTCTTAGATGTTGGAAATACTGAATGAGTCTCTATTGGGTGACCTTTGCTCTGATTTTAGCTTTATGAACCTAATTCTGGTTATAGATTTACATCAGTGTACCTCAAGTCTTTGCAAATAAAGCTAGATATGCAGTCATAAAACACAGTGAATCAGTTTCCTTTCTTTCTTCCTTCAGTATTGCCATTTTGAAATACTTTAGATTTTTCAGCTACTTATGACTGGGAGTCAGTCAAGAGTGTCCTACAATGGCTTTCTTGATTGTACAAACAAGAGGCATTGAAATAAGCTATAACATCTAATGTAGGGCTATCACAACTCATGTAGGCAAATCTGAAGATAGAATCATGGTTCCAGCTACTCTAATAAAATGTTAATCTATGTTTCTTGCAGGGGGCTTTTACACAGATTAAATGCAGCTCTGAAATATTTATTGGTGGAGTCCCTAATTACGATGATGTGAAGAAGAACTCTGGGATCCTCAGACCCTTCAGTGGGAGCATCCAGAAGGTGTGTGCCCAGAGAAACACACTGTGGGCATTTATTTCCATTGTATCCATGCATGCTTTTTGTGCTGACCGGCCATTATTCAACTGGTAATATTTAAAATAATCAAGGATTTCACCTCAGGAGCCCACCATGAAGTGGTTAAATTATTATTTCACAGTGAAAAATCCACCTAGTGCATTCTTACACTGCCATGGAGATGCACACCATACTGCTTTCCCCTTTTATAATTTTATATGGGGCACATGAATGGAGGAGAAGTTTTCCATTGTTAGCAGACATTAGGGATGATGTTCCCATGTGGTCAGCTGAGCGTGAGTGCAGTTCATGTCAGGCCTAGTAAATAATCAAATGAAAGTGAAAACTGAACTTACATTTTTCTTTCTAAACATACTTAAAATAACTTGGATAAAGTTGAAAGGTTGGCCCTGAATCCTCACAGTTTTAGAGGAGTGAATTGCATCAGATTATAGCAAAGAAATAACAAATAAAACCAAATTTTTAATAATAGTTTTTATTAAAAAAATTTAAAGATCTACAGTCAACAATTGCTCCAGGACAGAAAAGTAATTGTAGTTCAGTGCAAATGGTTTAATTACTCATCTGACACCTATTTACTGCCTTTGTCAGCTGTCCAGCAGAAAGCATGAAGTTCAGGAAACCTGAGGGAGTGAGTAATAGTGATGGGAACAGGTCAAACACATGAACATCATTGGTAAGGTAGACTTGACTAAACACAATGTATTTTGGGATGCAAGATAGAGAGCCTAGGAGCAATTAGCACAGGTTACAATTACAAGGTGAGGTACCAGTGCCTTTAATCTATTGTACAATAGAGTAAAGGCACTGGTAAGTATTGGGAAATGCAGAGTGTGAGCCTTTATCTCTATGATGTACTGAGTAAGGTGGATTTGTACTCTCAGAGGCATGAATGGGATGTCAAGGAAAAGTACTGCCTGCCTTTTGGGCACTGGGAATGTTTGGTTGCCTTCTTTACACATAGTAGGATTTTTGAGAACTGTATAGAAATAGAGCTGCAAACCAAGTACTGCAAAATATGCTGTGTATAGAAAGACCTAAGATCACAATATGTTTAGTTTAGTTAGATAAGGCTGAGAAGTGACTTTATTGTGGTCTTCTATTTCCTAGATGAGGATGAAATTTCTTTGGATACATGGTGCTAGAATTATGCAGAAAAAGACATGATGAGAAACAAGGGCTGGAAACTTAATATAAGTTTAAAACAAAAGACATGTTTTTATGAGTGGAGGCTTATTAACTTCTGGAACAAAACTCAGAAAGAAGCTGAAAACATAATGGAGTCTTCCCTGGTCCATTACATGACAGCACTGTATGTTTTGTCTACTCTTAGAGCTGTGTAGTGCTCTATGTAACCTCTTCTCTGGGTTGGATCCCCTAAGGTGCATTGTCCGAGTTATGCAGGAGCCAGAGCAACTATTACCTTTCTCAGTTCTGGCCTTAAAATCTATTGTTTGTTAAGATGTACTTATTTTGATGTAGCTGAGATCAGATGCTGTGCCTGCATGCAATCTCTCTTGCTGAGATGTCAGCTGAGATTATACAAATGTTGGTTTATTTTGGAGCACATATGCTGCTGACATATTGGAAAAATCCCAGCATTTAGCAGTTCTCTTCCATTTATATACAAACAGTTTTGTGAAGTCATTATTTATGTTTTTCATTCATCTTAACTCTAGCTTCTTTCGGGCAAGATGAGATACTAGAAAGCAATAGAAAATGTGAAAACCAAGCTGTTCTGCTTAATATTTCTGTTGTCAACACCCATCTCCTGGGGGGTTTTCTGATCTCAGAAATGGTTTTCTTCAGCAGTGCTCATCTAATTTTACCATCCCAGCTCATGGTTCAGCTACAACAAATGTTGGGCCAGTGTTCAGGCACAGGCCTGGTGAATTCCACACAGCTTCACCCTTTACAGGGGTTGCCTAAGGCTGTTTCACAAGACAGAAAAGAGATTAATCTCCAGTGGATCAGGGGGAGCAAAAGTTGGACCTCTGCAACTGGAAAACACACAAGAATAGGGTTTGAGCCAAGTTTTGAGAGTTACATTACTCTGAAGCTTTTCAGAGGAATCTTCTAGCTAGCAGTAGGATACTCTGGATTTGGAAGTTTAAACATTGTTTTTGTACTCTTTTTCCTTTTTTTTGTTAACCACATAGATTGTCTTGAATGACCGGACAATTGACGTGAAACAGGATTTCACTTTTGGAATCAACCTAGCAAACGCTGCCCACCCCTGTGTGACCTCACCATGTGCAAATGGAGGCACCTGTGTTCCCAAGAAGGACAGCTATGAATGTGACTGTCCCCTGGGCTTCGATGGGCAACATTGCCAGAAAGGTAACAATGGCTGGATATCAACCCAGGGATCTGGAGCTGATCACAAAAATAAGGAAGATTTAGCACCTACAACTGCTGCTGTACACATGCCTTTAAATAGAAACCCTGGAGGCCAGAGCTCCCCTTTCATCTGTGCACTTTCCATGTATCTAGGGAAGAATTTGTTTTGTTATTTAGGAATGTGGTAACTGTTATCCCAGCACCGGGCTAGGATCCATAGATAGCAACCTGGTATCTGGTTGCTTGTGGTGAGTGGCACTGAACACTTACACTTCACACATGTCCCTAATTGTGCAGTGCTGTGCAAAGGGGGAATTCCTGCCAGATTCCTCCAGCCAGCAGTTGTGTTACATCTTGAAACATGAGCATGGATAACCCTTGTAATTTTATCCTCCATGAAGCTGACAGCAAGCACTGTTCTCACACACAGAAAGGTCTGCTCCTGTTTTAGGCACTGGCTACTCTGATGGAGATTTCACCATCTGCAGAGATCTTTCCTTGGTGGGGCAAAGGAGACCACCAAGGAGGAAAACCCATCCACATGCACATTACTCTCTTTTCTTCAGAGCCACTGTAATAGTTCAAACCTTAGATTCAGGAAAGGGATAAGAGTGCAAGAAAAGCATTTAGAAACTCCGCTTTGGGTTATTCCACTAGATGGAGTCGTTTAGCTTCGGTCAAGCTTGATCTTAAAAAATTATTGAGGGGAAGTTTTGTAACGTAACAGTAAACTCGGTTCAAAAGAGCTGGCTGACATTATTGTCTTCACCCACTGCTTCATTTCTCACAGTCATAAACTTCAAAGTTAAATGTAGTGGTTTTGGTTAAATTGCAATGAATATATTGGCCTTTTCTTCAAAACAGACAATATCTTAGAACAAAAGCATTATAATAAAATGCAATGCAAGAAACCCCTTTGCTTACGTTGTTGTGGTCTAACTATGTGCTGAAACAACGTCATTTACCCTGGCTTTTCTGTAGGGGGGCAGGAGAATTGGGATTTTGACTTTCTAGGTATGTGCAGGGTGCTAAATTCCCGACTTCAAGATGGTATCTGTAGCAGTACAACACATCTCCAAGGGCAGTCATTCAAGGGAATGCTTTGCATCCTGGGTGTGCGACTGCCTGCCCTTTTGGTGTGCAGTGCTGGGGCCACAGTTCCTCACCTCTGCTCAGCTCCTGGCCTGTGCTGAGCCCAGGGAGCAGTGTCTGAGCTCATGGTGCCAGCAGTGGTGCCACTTGGCTGGCATGTCCTCCCTGTTGTCACCTCAGTGGGTGTCCAGGATTTCAGAGACAGTCTGAAGCACCTTTTGGCTGTGACTTGGCCAGATCCTGGGTGCTGCTTCTTGTGTGAATCTAATCTTTATTAATTTTTAAGGGTGTTGAAAAGCACGAGCCTGGTTTCTGTTCCTGGTGCCTGTGGCTCCTATTCAGGTGCAGTTCAACCTCCCTGCGCTTGTGCAGCCTCAGCTGCCACTAAAAATTGAAGGGTTTTCTGATAGATGTGCAGAGAGCATGGAGTTGCTCCTGAACCTCAGTCCATGACAGCCTTGATGAGAACAACCTGAAACAGATTACTCAAAGTAATCCTTACCTGTGTCTCTGTTGGGGTGTAGACATTGTTAAGGTGAGATGCAAGTCTATGTCCACTTCTGTTTCACAACAGGGTTTTGATTAGTGCACTCAGAAGATATGTGAGGTGAAGGTGCTGTCTCCATCCTTCTCGGTGGTAGGTTGCTGTAAAAAAACCCCAAAAAGCAAAGCTCTTTTGAGGCAGCGAACCTCATTCTTCAAAATTACACACACCACTTAAAAACTCAAGTAATGCTGGCATGAAGTATATGAGATATTGATTCATATTGTAATGGATCATTAGCTGAAGATTCAATAGAGTTTTTGCTGTCATTGATTGGTTTTATATCTTCTGTCCAAGCTTGGGGAGTGCTAAAGGTATTTTTATACTTTAACTGTAAGATGGAATAGAACAGCAAACACTTGTTTTCCCTTGGCTAGAGCTGATCCCTGGGTAAAACCTGGTGAGTCACTGAGATTTGACAAGCAGGACTAGAAGAAGGATTTGCTGCTGGTCCCATCTGTCTGTCCCTTTGTGTGTTTTGAGCAGACAAAAATAGATACTTGGCGCAAACCAATAATGAAAACAGTACTACCTTCACAGGTGATTGTAGTTGCTTATGCAAATGGTAGGTGGGAGATTACACATTTGCAGAAAAGTGGGCCTGAAATTGGACTAGAGGATATTTTTATGCTTCAGAATAATAAACCCAGAATATTTTTGTTTTGTTTTGTGCTGACTCACTGCAGAGTGTGGAAGTTACTGCCTAAACAGTAAGTACTGCAAATTATGTGAAAACTGCTCAGTCATTGTGTGTTTGTCTGGATGCTGGGTTTCCATTAAGCTGGGCAAGTGTCTGTCATTAAGCCAAAACATTTTCTAAGGTTATATAGTACTTTCTTAAACATTGTGCTGTTGATATTTCAAACTGCATCCAAAGCATTTTCCAAGCTCAGAACAGTGGCTGTAGAGCTGGTCCCAGTATTTGCAGAGCAGAGGGCCAGGCAGCTGGCAGAGGGGTCTATGGTGTGACTTCAGGTTGCCTTGCAGCCCAGAGCTCACTTCTACTTGGCTTGAGAGCTTTGGTGGTTGACTGCTGAATTGTGATGAGCAAAGAATGAAGGTGTGTAGTCCTAGATCTGCTTACTGGCTGTGCTCCCTTTCAGCTGCAAAGATCCTGGCTGCATCAAGGGTACTGCTAAAATATGCTTGTTTTTCTGCACTCGCATTCAGTGAAACAAATGAAGAGCAAGCAGAGGTAAATGCCCATTAAGCTCTCTAGAGGAAATCAGAGTACTCTGGCACAGGCAAAGGTTGCTGCATGACATGGGCACCTGCCCCTGCTGAAGGCAAGAGAGCAGTGGGGCTCTAATGCAGGATGTGATGGGGGAACAAGGGCTCCTTTCATGCTCTGCTGCCATCAGAGACTGTCCAGTGCAGGAAGTGTCAGACCTGCTGAGGAATGTCTGGCCAGTGTAACACAATTTTGCAATATTCCAATGACATTGGCAGACTGCAGGCTGGACATGGCCTGTGGTGGTTTCTTTAGACACATTAAGCAGCTTTCCTGATTTCACTATGGATGAAAACAATCATTCATTATGACCTAAAATTCTCAGTCTTGGCACCTACAGCTAAATTTCATATTGCTGTTGCTGACTGCCAGACTACACCAATTGTTGCGTATCTGTGTCACAATGAGCTCTAAAAGCCCAGCCAGACCCTGTGTTGCATAAAGAAAGCAAGCATCCTTGCCCTGGAAAGCTTGAAATTTATATAGATGGCATTAGCTGTGGGTTGAAGGGATTATTCCTCAGTAACAAAATAGGATGAAGGCATCTATTTTGAGTAATTTATACAACTGGCTTATATTAATGCAGCAGTTAGTTATGGGAGATCAGCAACAAACTTTAGGATGTTCACTCAACAAAAAAATCTGTTCGGGCCAGTGTTCATAGCCTGGTGAAGGGCCCTGTATCAGGGATGTTCTGTGGTTTATGTCACATAACTGAGTTATTTTGCCAAAGTCTTCTCTGTGGGCAGCAGTGCACCAACTCCAATTCTGGCTGCAATGTTTGCCACTGTCCCAGCCATACACCATAGCGACTGTCCCTAGAGAAACGCTCTATGGGGGACACAGAAAATGACCTCCAAGGCTGCTCTGCAGTGTTGAATACACCAAAGGGCTCCACAGCCTCTGCCATGCAGCCTTTAGCATAGTCCCAGTTGTTTTCAATAGACTAAAGTGATCTGGGACTCTGGACTGTAACTCTCTGTTCCCTGGAGATAGCCTGACCTCCACTGCACCCCAGGGGTGAGCTCTGAGCAGGCAGCAGCCACTCAGTGCAGTCACAGACACTGAAAGAGAAAACAGGGAACTCACAGGTAGCTCCCTTTGCAGGGTGAGAAGTCCCTAATGTGCTCTGCATATTGTGCTCTGTTAGCAGCTGGGGAGGAATTTCTTAGTCTATAAACAAAGGGGGTTAATGCATAAGATTTGGCAGGAGGGAGCATTGAACCACATAGAGAACCAAGGAATGTAGAAATGGGGGTAAAGAGAAAATTTGCAGTGTTTTCCCAATGCTTCCTAATTTTCTGCACTAACATTTATGGTGTAGCAATATGTTAGGCTCCTGACATAGAGGCTGTAAGCAGAGGGACTGTCAGCCATTTAAACTCCCTTAACTACTGTCCCTACCCTACATTTAGGTAAAATCTGGCAGTGCCTTTTTGCAAAGCAGTGTGGATTCAGCTCAGTTCTGTGCCACTGGTAGGTACCTGCCACTGCAGGAGTAAATCAATAAAAGAGCCTTGTTGTTTTTTTCCCTTCCATTTCCAAGTCAGCTATCTGACATTCATCTTCATTTTTTTGTATTTACTTCTCAGCCATTACAGAAGCAATTGAAATCCCACAATTTATTGGTCGCAGTTACCTCACATACGATAATCCAGATATTCTGAAAAGGTAATGTATCTCCTTTGAACCTAAGTATTCTCCTAATATGGACCTAAGTATTCTGTTTCTTAAATGTTAAAATGTTAGGAGCCTTATGTGAGAGAGTGTAGTATATGTACATGTTTTAAGCTGTATTTATAATATTTCTAACAGCATTTTTACCATATTTTTAAATTTCAGGGCAAAGTACATTTCAAGTGCATATTCCTGTAGCTTAGCTTATTTTAATTGAGCATCTTGCAGCCTATCAAGAAATAGCACACCTGTGTCTGGCATGGAGAGGGACTGGTTTTTCCCTGGGGGCAAACAGACATACAGAGCTTATGTCTCAAAAGAGACCTTAACTCCTTTTTAACTCCTGCTTTAGCCTAACATTTAGATCCTCAAAGTTACTTTTTTGACTGCTTTGTATCCTAGAACATCCCCACATTCCAGTAAATGTTGGCTTGATTCAACAAATTCCTCCATCTACCTTTATTTGAGCCACTGAGTAGAGAAGGGTTCACCAGCATCCTCACCTGCCATTTGGTACCTCTGACCTACTGGGACTTACGATTTGCCCTTGTTACGCTTCTCCCATTGGCTTCTGAGGGCATCATATCTACTGGGCATTCTCAAAATCTGCTTTTTGGGATGGATTTTACTCTAGGCTAGAGGAGAAAAAGGATTTTCTCTTATTTGCATGGAATAACCTGGCAGCTATTGTGTTTGAGATTCTGGAGAGAGGAGTTAAATTCCCCTACTCTGAAATGATGGAAATGAGGATTTAAGCCAGAATCCTTCACAGATCAGCATGTCAATGAGTTGCAAGACAGTAAACCACCAGACTAGCAGAGAATAAATACTGCATCATCTTTTATGTTTTTTTGAAAGAAGACTGGCACAATTTAGTATTTTGCTATTATTTCCTTGTTCTGCATTAAACAGGGTATCAGGAACAAGAACAAACGTTTTCATGAGGTTTAAAACCACAATGAAGGAAGGCCTTTTGATGTGGAGGGGAAACAGCCCCATGAGACCTAACAGTGATTTCATCTCTCTAGGCCTTCAGGAGGGAGCGTTAATATTCAGGTAAACTTTCTCTTCCTTGTTTGTGTAACACACAGGGTCAAAGGAGTTGCTACAACACATACAGTGCACTTGTCCCTTGGCACAGTGTGAGACACTCTCATCCTCAAAGTTTTGTTCAGTGATGGGTCTCATCTGCTGTCTGGGAGAGGATGTAAGTTGAAGAGGTAATGTGCTGCAAGATTTGCATCACTCTTTCCCAATTTTTCAAACATCAGGGCTTTATTATGATTTTCTGAAAGATTTCTTATGGGGGATGAATACTCTTGGTAAGCCTATTAAACATGCCTATTAAATCTATCTCAGGCAGAGCAGGGTGGGGCTGGCAGGGGTTGAGGACGAATTTTGGTGGTGCCAGTGCTCACTGTGGGCTCACTCTATGCCAGACAGTGCACACAGGAGCAGGGCTTCCACCACCTCAAACCCCCAGATATCCAGCCCTGTGACACACACACAGCTGTCACCACACTTTGTTTCTGCTACCACCCACAGAATCACTTAATTAAGCAGTAATACTGCTGTCAAAATGGTGAAATTGGGAAGTATTGGGAAATGATGGGGTCTTGCTCCAGCATCTTTCTCCCTTGCAGACACTCAGACACACCCAGTGCAAGTTTTTGCGTGGTGCTTTTTTGGGATTCCTGTGTTTTGAAAGCCTTGTATTTCCTCATGGTGCTCCTTTAGGTTGCGTAAGGCAAATACTGAAACAGCAAACCACAGATGCCATCACTATCGTGGATTATTGTGAAACACTGTCAATCATGTAGCAGAGAGTTTATTATTTAAGATAATTTTTTTTTACTTTACTTAACTGGCTGTTCTTTGCTACCATGAATGTAGAGATAAGTTGCATATTTCAATTTAAATTAATTTATTTTAAGCTTTTTTTAAAATTGCGTTTTAAGAGTGGCTAACTTGGCAAAAACTCTTAGTTTCCTCATTGATTTATAAACAAGGAACTGACTCTGCAGAAGTGCGGCACTGTTTAAATGTCTTTAGGAGGGACTGTCTTTCTAAGACACATGGTAGTAAGTGGCCACACTATTTTGTTTCCGAAACACAGTGCAATTTTTATCAGGTTGCTGCTTTTCCCCAGAGATGAAGATAGTCAAAGACTTTAGACCAAACCAGCTGAATTTTACTGAAATACCTTCCATATTCATTTAGGAAGGCAAAAAATTAAACTACCAAAATAAAACCCTCATAAGCAATAACTGTTTACTGAAGGGGAGCATCAAAGAAGATGGTGAAAGGAAAAATGCATTAAAAAAATCATTCTGAAAGATTAATCCTCATGCTATATTTTCGCATTTTGAGAGGTGAAGTCAAGAGACTATCAGGGCTGTGACTTTGTCTGAAGAACTTTCCTGCAGCCCAAGTTTAGATATCTGTGTTCTGATCCAATTTGAAATCCAAAACACACTTTTACTTTCCCATTTTCTATGGCTTTATTCCCTGTATAGAGTACTTGCTGCTATAAATTTACTGTTGCTCCCTGCTTCTGTCAAAGGTCATTTCACTCTTGTAGGGGGATAGCTGTTGTAGAGGGATTCATTAGGGATATGAATCTCATTTCTGTTATCAAAGGTCTAACATTTTTATGCAATCCTGAACACCCAAATCCTCTTGTTGTTTTTAACCTAGGCTTGTGTCTGCATCCTGGGTAAAAGGGAGTGCTTACCTGAGACTCACTTAAACCCCTGGAGAGGAAACAAATTTAGGGTAACCAGTTTGCTCTGGCAGCTCACAGTTTAATGTGCTGTTCTTAAGAACCTCACCCTGGCCATGAGTTCATTCCATGTTCAGTCTTTTTTGGAGAGATAGTAATGTTGGCTTTAATCCCTCCTGCTTTGTACAGGCTGAAGTCCAGCAACAGCTAGTTCATCCGGAGCACTCAATAGCTCACTGTGCTGTAGCAGCTACTTCTCTTTTATTAAGGTTGGCCCAAGCTTCAGGGACCCAGAAATTAAGATGCCTGAAGTGTAAACATGATGGGGACATTATATCTGCTGAGCTTTTTTTTAGTAGAAGCAAGCACAAAGAAATAGAGTAGTAGCTGAAGTGGCTGCATTTATTAGACTTCACCTTTTCTAACATCACAGGTCTCAACCTTCCCTATATTTCAGATGGTTTGTAGATCTGTTATAGGCTGTATGCTTGTTTGCTCTTGTAAAAATTTATTTATTAACCATATTTGCAAATCCCCACTGCAGTCTCCAATTAGGCCAAAGATCTGTAGATCACTGACTTCATAATCCCCTGCTTTGGGGAAGAATGGCCATGCAGAGGCTCTCTTCTTGCTCCCATGGGAAGGTGGTGATGGTACCCAGTCTGTCTCAGGGAGTTTTACCTGCTTGTCCATGAGACTGACTTTACAAAATAAGAGCACTGCTGCTGAGACTCCAAAGGACTCCACTGATTGCCCCAAACTCCAAGCCAAAAGGGAGTAAGGATGCCTGAGCAACTTGGCAGGAAACCGGTCCTTTCAAGGAAGGCAGTAACATTTCAATTTTTTTTAATTGTAGCTACAATCTGGGCAGTGGCATTGCTTCCATCACGGTGAACGGCTCTTTCAGCGACGGCCGGTGGCACAGAGTCAAAGCTGTTCGGTAAGTGGGCAGGCTTCATCTGGGAGGTACTTGGGAGCCACCCTGTCATTAAAGATGCTGGTTGGTGTGTCTGGGTGCTGGTGGGGTGTCAGTCACTGCAGCTCCAAACTCACATGTCGCTTAGGAGTGGAACTGTTATCAGCTTGGCTGTTTCAGGATGATGTACACAAAGATTGCTGTATTTGAGGTGACAGTGCCAACTCGGCACAGCCCAAGGCAGGCTGCCAAAGTCATGCAGGGCTATTCTGGGGCTGTGACAGACATTCTACTAAACCCATACCATTTCGGTTAAGAGTATTTTTTCTTTAATGTCTGCATTTTAAAATTCCCTGGTGACCATTTTGTGGGCTGGCACAAGCATTGGAGCACAGACAGTGTAAACCTAGTTTTTCTATTTGAAGGAGGTGCAGACATCTTGCAGTGTATATATGACTCATATTTATAACTCTTTACCTCATGGGAGGCAA
The DNA here is from genome assembly GCF_031753505.1 of Anomalospiza imberbis. Classification (NCBI taxonomy): domain Eukaryota; kingdom Metazoa; phylum Chordata; class Aves; order Passeriformes; family Viduidae; genus Anomalospiza; species Anomalospiza imberbis. Next base: position 11,815,521 of record NC_089721.1, read on the forward strand.
CTGTGTCCAGCAGGGATAGCATACATCTCTCTCTTCATGAGAGGTTGATTCCCTGGAAATCACAGTCAGACATTTAGCACAACTTGTTACCAAATTCAGTGAGAATAGGACCCATCAAGTAGCTTTTCTGTTAATACTCTTATTGACCATATGTAAAATGGCTCTAGTAAGAAACAAAACTGCTTAAAAGTAAGTTTTACCATAGCTTGCCCATTTTTTCCCCTGCTGTTGAAGCTTCTGCTGTTAACTTTTAACATTACATTTGATTTTTAACAACAGGTCAGAATGTGTCCATCCCCTCTGTCCCCTACCTGTCCAATTTGATTATTTTCCAGCACTTTCTGCTCTGCAAATGTGTCCTGCACACTTTGCAGGTTTCTTTGCAGGACACTTTGCAGGACATCTGTTAAAAAAAATCCTAAAACCTGGAAATTCTGCATGGCCATAGTACACTGTGTCTGTGGGGCTTCCCAGTTCCAAGCCTTCACCATGACCCCAGCTAAGCTCTGAGTTGCTCTGGTCTCCTGGCGAGTGGAAAATGCCGCTGCTCCTCCTCCCTTCTGATTGTAGGCTGGATGAACAAGAGTGGTTTGCTTTTTGTTTCAGGGATGGACAGTCTGGCAAAGTAACCGTGGATGATTATGGTGCCAGGACCGGTAAATCCCCTGGGAAGATGAGGCAGTTAAATATCAATGGAGATCTGTATGTAGGTGGGTGCTAATTATTCACATTCAGGACACAGATGCAAGGTCAGCTGCAAGGCAGGGCTTTCCAGCTCTGTCCAACTCCTGGTGGAGGTGTCACACAGCAGCCTCTAGATTGCCACAGCGTGTTTTATGTGAGGAGGTGTCATGATCCGCTTGAGCAGGGTGTCGCGATGGTTCTTTTCACCAATCCCAAAAGTGCAAAAACGCAAACAACAAGGGACTATCAGTGAATCACAACAAATGCACCTTTATTAAGGGCCAAAACAGTAAATGTGATAGCGGGGATCAGAAAGGAGATAAAAGGATAGAGAGAGAGAGAGAAGAGGGGGATGGGAATAGCTACCAACACAGGCGAGATCCTCAGTGGTCCGGACGATGGGGATCCGTCTTGTCGTGTCGGGGAAGTCTTCGAAGTTCTGGCCAACGCAGGGGTCCAGTTATAGTCCACAGAGGAAAGAGGGGGGAACATGCAGGACAATGAGAGTCCATTATGATTGCTGTGGGGGAACAGGTGAGTCCACCGAAACCACCAAAGCAAGGTGAACACAATGAAGAATAAGTCCATTGGAATTACTGAAGAGGAACAGGTCGTGTCATTAGTGGTTTCCCCACTCCCTGTGGGAGGGGTCTCAGTCTCAGTCCTTAGGAGGAGGGTTTTCGATCTCCATCCGTCTGTCACAGTGGTAACGAAGCAGATGAGAGGTCTTCAGTGAGAGACCACTAGGGTCACCCCAAAAGTTCATTCAGCTTAAAAGAGGAGAGTGGGCAAATATGCAGCAGGCCGATCATTTCTGGGTCCACACCAGGTCTTTGCCGATTCCTTGCCAAGTCCTTGCCAAGTCCTTGCCAGGCCTTGTTCGGAACAGCTAACATAATGGTGCAGCAGCTAAACCTGCACCGCCGCTCTCTCCAAGCTGGAGCTGTAGTGGGGGAAGGGGTTTCTCCTTGTGGCATTCGGTAGGCAAATGTGGGGGCTTCAGGCAGCCTCTTACAGGAGGCCTCTCTGAGTGGGATGGGGGAATGGTATAAGAAGGGACGAGCACTATAGGACACCCAATGGTACTCCTGGCATGTACATAGAGAAGCAGCAAGAGGCAGCTAGAAACCCCACACCTGGGCACAAGCTGATTCAGCTCTTACTGGTGCTACAATTTCTGGAATAAATAATTACTGTCCTAATTCATTACCTCCTGCTTATCCCCACTGTATTTTCAAGTGCTTAAAAATGTTACTTAAAACAACACAAAGAAACCTGTAAGTTAAAATTCCCTTCTGGGGTGCACTAGGAATGCCATTGCTGGGTGTGCAGCCTGGCAAGCAGGAGCACGTGCCCGTGTTGGTGCTGACAGCTGCCTTTCCCGCAGGTGGCATGAAGGAAATTGCCCTGCACACGAACCGGCAGTACCTGCGGGGGCTGGTGGGCTGCATCTCCCACCTCACACTCTCAACTGACTACCACATCTCACTGGTGGAGGATGCTGCCAACGGGAAGAACATCAACATGTGTGGGACCAAGTGACAAGAGAGGAATCCTGGTGCTGAGGACCCGTTGTGTGCTTGTGTGTGTGGCTGAGTGAGAGCTGGCTGATGTAGCCCTCTACAGCCGGACCATGTTTGCCATCTGGGAAGGTGACAAAGCCAAAGGGAAACCCAAAACCAAGAAAAACAAAAGAACATTTTTTCCTCTCTCATTCCCTCTCCTTTTCTGTCCAAATGAAAACCAAGCATTTTGTGTATGAACCGTGCCCTCTACCCCTCAAATGTTTAGTGAATGCTAAAGGTTGTGCATCTGTGCAAATGGCAAAGTGTGATGTTACGAGTAGCTCAGTGACTGTGTTTTGTGGTCCTTAGGTTATCTTTTGTAGTATCAGAGAAAGCAATCTTGAAACACCTGAAATCATCCCACACTACAGTGATACAGTGACTGTGCTGTTCAACAAATACACCATTGGGCAGTATAATTCTGCATTCACATGCAGGTCCTGGAACAAGCAGTTCTCCTTACCACTCCCTGATTTAGCTAAATTATGTTTCATCCTGTGTAACAGGATAACAGTTACAATGACTGGTTTCAAAATATTGTTGTTTGTTGAGGAGGAAAGTTCTTACAAGTCTACTTTTTTATTACAAGCAACAAAAAAAGAACCAATTTTGTAGAAGTAATTTTATACTTGTCTATTTTTTATAGCAGCAGCAGACCTGCTTACATGGCATCACTTTTAACATCTACATGTACTATACAATTAGCTCTTTGCACACTTTCCTAAAAATAGAAAAGTGACCTGTGGCTTAATATCTGTATTATACAGTTTTAATGGGGATATTTGTGAGTTATGACCAGTTTTACATTTGACTCTTTTTGTTCTGTAAATTTTGACAGTTTAAAATTGTACATTATGAAGCTTTCCTGTCTGAAACAGATTAAAAGATTAGGAAAAAAAAAGAGCAAATACTTGCTACTGTGGTATTATAGTTTTTTTTTTTTTTTGAAAAATGAGAAAAGGTATTGCAAGAGACCTTGGAAGGTCACAGTCCTCTTAAAATGTTATGTTTTCTAGGCACTGGACCAGCACTTATGCAACCTTGATTGCCAAAGTGTAATTTAAGCAGGCAGAGTGCTGTTGAGACCCTGAAAGAGTGGTCCAGAATTTCACAACTTGGAGATTTTTCTTCCTTAATTCTTTGTTCAAAGTGAATGAGCGAGCCTGTGAAGGGGCTGGGGGGAGGAAGAGAGACCAGCCATGCTGCAGGGCACCCCACAGCCTGCCACGTGCCTGTGGCAGGGGAGCCACAGACTTCCTCAGGGGCACAGACTCATCTGAATGCCTGTGAGCTGAAAGGACCTGATGTGGCGAAAGCAATGGATATTAAGGTGGTTTCTGCTGCATTTTTACTGTGCCCAGAGTGCTCCTGCCCCCCTGAGAGCTCACACATAATCCCTAGATTAATCCCACCTACAGCAAATCTAGATAATGGTACAGACAAATTCCTGCCAAGGACACCTCAGCTCCTGCCCTGCATGCTAAAGTGACACCCTGATCTCTTAGGCTAAAGATGTTGTGCTCCTTGTAGGTGAAGTAGCAGAGGCAAAAACAAATGCAGGCGCTCATTAGAAACAGAAAGTAAAAGAAAAACACGTGGTGGTGCTATCATGTGATATGCACCTGTGCTCTGCCCCCTGTTCGAATTATACTTCAGGAAAAAAGTTTGTGGAAGACACAGACGGCTTGCAGAGGAACTGGAGACACTCATGGCTCTCCTCCCAGGAGAAGCAAAGTTTTGTTTGGCTTGGGAGCCCCATGGGGAAGGAGAAAACCTCTGTGGCTGGGAAAAAGCAGGACAAAGTATACCAGATTAAGATGTGCCTTTGAAACGAAAGTAAATGGAATTGCATGCCTTGGGATGTAAAATGAAAATATGTTGAGTTTGAAAAAGAGTGAAAAAAAATTCTGGAGGCTGAAGATGTTTCTGTCTACTCAGTGTAACCCTGTGGGAGTGGCCTGACACAGCCTTGGGTCGTGTCTGAGCTGCCTGAGAGGGAAAATTCACATCTTATGAGTTTGAGGGGTTTTCCAGATGCTAATGACCTGTCCTGACCTGGCACAGAGTAGGGGGATTTGACTGGCTGTAGCTCTAATCCTGTGGACATGTTGTGCTGGTGTTGATGGGGCTCTACCATGGTCCACAAACAGCATCATCCTCTGCTCTGTCTTACGTGTCTCGCCTTTCCCATCCTTTATTTTCTGTCACAGGGTTTGGAGACCAGTTCCAAGACAAACATCTGGTGGGAGAGGTCTCTATTTTAAGATAATTTACTGCAGAATACCGGGCGCTTTGGTACGAGGCAGTGCTTCTCCAAAACAAAAGCGACTCTTCTGAAATGTTGGGTAGGGAGGGGCGTGGGTAGGAAATACCTCTGTTGTTGTTGTGGAAAAAGCAGAGCAGCGAACGGCAGCTCCCCCGCAGCCTGCTTCCAGCTCTGCTTATCACTACGCGGGAATTCGGGGCCGGCGACATCACCCTGCAGCGGTGCAGGCAGAGCAAGGGCAGTACAGCCGCGCGGTGCCGGCCGGGCAGGGGCTGGAGGCGTGAATAGCAAATAGGTTTAAATCGTTAAAAAAAGGATCCTTTCTGCATCCTTTTAAAGGCAATCTGAGAAACGTCCCTCATCTACGTCTCCGCTCCTCCTGGTAAAGCCTGGGGATAGGTTCCCTCTGTGGTTTCCACTCCAGGGGCTGAGCAGGAGACAGGTACCAGAAAATCAGGAACATCTGACCACATGTGGAGGTTCTGCCCCTCCTGCCCTCTGCCACCCTTCCCACTGACGCTAGGTCAGGGAAGGAGAAAGGAAAGGTGGACAGTGCATGGCAAAGTGATTAGTCATTTTCCCAGGAACTGGCCTGCATGTGCTGCTCGCTGTCTCCAGGAATGTTTATTAGTCACATTCCTCATTGCTTGGGCTGACTCAGAAGCAAGGCATGACCCCAGCGCTGAACATGGTAAGGTCCTGCCGGTTGGAGCCGTGTCCCTTTTGCTGCAGTTACCTGTGCAAACCAGCAGAGAAGGCAGCAGCCTCAAGAGCTTGTACCTCTCTCTGCAATTTTATCTCCTTCCTTAAACTGCAGTTCTTATTTTTCTTACTAATTTTTCACATCATTCCCCAAACATGTAACATTCCACTTAGTAGGGATAAACACCTGCCTTGATGCCAGCTTTGGCGGGCTGAGTCAGGCTTTGTGCTGAGCGCTGGCTGCTGGCCAGAGCTGCTTCCTGGTTGCCCCTCACTCTGCCTGGGGCAAAGTGTGTCTTTCTGCTCTCCACTACTCCTCCACTTCCATGGGAACCAGCTGCTAGGAATCAGAAGTTAGGTATAATCTGCTTCATCCTAAAGGAAAATAAGGAAAAAAGAAAATGAAAGCAAGTGAAGGGGTTCTAAAGCCAGATGAGACTTAGCAATGCTCCCTGTGGTTGGAAAATCCTTGCTGCACTCGTTTGTCCTGGGTCAGCTAGGAGCTCATTTCCATCCCAGTCCTCCCAGCTTGGCCCCAGGGAGGAAAAGAGTGAAGAGGAAGAGGAGGAAGGGGCTGCCAGGGTTGGGAAGTTGCCCATTCCCTGGATGGAGTATTACCCTGCAATAGCTGCCTGGTAAAAGTTGCTATTTTGTCAGCCAGGCTTTCCTTTTGAGAAAAAAATTTCATTCTGTTTGCACGGCAAAGTAAACTAGGTGGAAAATGTACTTTCCAGCTCTGCATGTTCAGCTCCCTCCACGACAGCATCACCCCTTGAGTGGCAAATCTCCTCACTTTAAAGGACTGGATAGGGTACAGTTGTGGTTATGCATGGAGAGCAACAGCCACATCCCATCAGATAGATATATCTTTTATCACCATTTTATTTCTTGGGTTGTGGGGGGTGGGGTGGGGGTGTTCCCCTTCCCCAGCTCTCTCCCTCTCAATTTTTTCATTGGTTTGAGTCATTGTGGGCACTGTGGGCCCCACAAGGCACTGTGACGTTGTGCCCTAGATTCTGCACTTAGGCATTTCACTCATGAATAACAGCCTGGTGCCAGCACCTGTGGTCACTGCAGCTCTGCAAGGTCCTGGCTTTCTGTCCCTGTGGACAGGACTCGCTCGTCTGTGAGTGCTCTCTTGTCAAACCCCTTGTGATGGAAACTGCCTGGCAGTGCTGTGACCGACTGCCCTGATTTCTTTTGAATATCCATTCACTGTCACAGCATTTTTCTTTGTTCATTGTGCACTAAGACAAAGATGACACTGTTCCTCTTCCCCTGCTCTTTCTTTTTAAATCTTCCCTCAGTCTTTCTTTCTAGGAAAACAACTGTGCCAGTTCTTTCAACACCATCCCCACAGGCCATGTTTTCCAGCACTTTTTGTTACTGAGATGTATGGAGAAGCGTGGAAGAAATGGAGCCGCAGAGCACGGACACCCCATGTTCTGTCTCACAAAACAGCAGCTTTCCAACCTAATTTTTTGTTTTGCAGACTCTTAAATAGCAACCTACATCATCACTTTTTGTGGACGTGGCAGATTTTTCCTAATTTTTTCTGTCTTTTGAAAACATGGGAGGAGCAATATCTACTATTTTCTTTACCATTTCACTTGCTTCCATTTTTTTTCCTCTCTAAAATTTTTAGTTTTGTTGTCAGAAAAGCAGAAATCAAAAATGGAATCACCTATTTATCATTATGTTTAGGCAGCTTTCATTGAACTGATTGTTCTTACCAAAACACAGGTTTCTTTTAAAAGGTAACAAACATTTCATACAGAGGGACTTTATTTATGTGTTGAGAGAAACTGTCTGTGGTTGCAAACCCGGGGGATCATGTACTTTAATGCTACAGCCTGTGCCAAATTGGGAGCAACCAGCACTAGCAGCACAGGGAGACTCAAACATAAGATAAAGTTGTTTGCTGGAACAGGGCCAGAAAACATGGATGGTCTGACTCCCTCTGTCCACTCTCATTGTGATGGTTATGTATGGGACAGTTCATGATCCCTGCAAAAAAACCTCCTGGTTTCATGGTCCTCTGCTGCTGCTGTTGTGTATCTCCATGATTATCGTATCTAGTCATTTTAGCTGCCCAGGAGCTGTGTTAAATACACAGCCCAACTGGATTAACCTGGTTTTGGTAGACATTGAACGAGCTATATCTGAACACCTGCAATATCTTCAGAAGATATTGCAAAGCCATCATCTTGTTAGTTCTTTTAGACCTGAGACACAGATGATGGAGTGAGTCCTGTCTGGAACTCTTCCCTGGTGTCCCTGCTCTGACCAGAGCAGTAGCACGGCTGGAGAGGGCAGCTGTGGGTTTCACTTTTGGAACAATTAAGCCTTTCCTCATTTCCACAGCTCTAAGTGTCTTTTCAGAACAGTACTCTTCAGTCCCACTAAAAGTCCTTAATCCCACATCTCCCCAGTGCTTAGAAGAGCTCCCACACCCTGCCCAGTTGCTGTCACATCAAGCTGCACCAATCTGCTGTTGTGAGGCAAGGAATTGAGTCTGACTTTCAAGGATGCCTCCAAAGAGATAGAGAGAGCACAATGCCACCATGCCATGATGGTTTCATGTGACGTGCTGTAGTGTACCACCTGTCATTACACACATTGCTAAGTTCAGGTAAAGGAGCTGTGGATTAGATGAGCCACAAAATTCTTTGGCTGTCACTAAGACACCAAATGACAAAACATAAATGGCCTCAAGCATAAGGCCCATGACCATTAGCTGGTCATCTCAGTTCCACCAAAACATGCTAAGACAGTGTCCTGTGCCACCCAAACCAAGCCCACAGTGTACAGCATAGGCCCCTTCATCCTGCCACTTCATCCCAGCACAGGGATGTCCCCCATGCAGAGTCTGCAGGGGCTGATGTCAGCACACCCTCAGCCCAGGTGTGCAGTGGGCTCACATATCAAACCCCAGCTGTGTTAGAGCTACAAGCCAAGGAGGACATGGGTAAGTGACCTGGACTTTTTCCTATCACTGCATTGTATGGCAAGAACAGGAGGGTTTCAGTGGGCCTTGGAAATAAATGGTAGGGTCTGTTGTGCTGCAGAGAAGCTGCTCAGGGAGTATCTGTTACTGTCCACACTGCCTATCAGGAAGTCAAGGCTGTGCTTGCTAGATCTTGTGGTTATTTGCTCTGGCACAAAATTAAAATAACTCTGTTTGTACTGGGGCATGAGCAGAATTTAACTCTTAATTAAAAAAATAAATGGGAGAGCAAATAATATGAAAACATATAAGAGTGTAAGAAAATATATTTATTAAATTTCATGGCAATACTATGGCAAAATTGTTAAACACATGCTTAACTTTTAGACATCCAAGCAATACAACAGGAGTTACATCAAGCAAGCAAACTAGGTTTAAAATGTATGCAAAGTTGTATCTTAGGTTAGTCTTAAATGTCAACTGCCACACTGAAATATTATATCCCCAACATGATTCCATGCTTCCTTTTTTAAGCATGCATTTGTTTAACTGCTTAGATGATCAATTTTCATATTGATATACTTTGTTGAATCAGTATTTTACTTGGCATGCTACAGCTTCATTAAAGTGCCTTGTGATGATTTTGCTAAAATCGTGAAAGAAGTAATTTTTCAATAGCAGATTTGGAAGCTGGAAAATTTCAGTATCATTCAGCAACAAAAATATGCTGAATGACTTATTAGATTTAGTGTGTTATGAAGACTATTTTTTCAGCTCTATCTACTGATTTAGTCTCAGAATTAACTTCTATAGATAACTATGTCAAATTGGCAAACAGTATTTTCACTAGTATTTAACGAAAGTCCATTAAAATCTTCATAAAAACAGAACATAAAAAACATCTCTAAGCAAATTATTTATGTTGTAAAAAATATGGTATAAAAAGAGCTAAAAAAAATTGAACCTATTCACAGTATATGTTTAAAGTTACAGCATTATAGTACAATGTTGTGTGTTTTTTCAGGTGACCTGTATGATTCCACCAGTTCTGATGTTTTGTGTGCCACAACAGGCTTGAAGTTCAAATTGCTGTTACCTTCAAGTAGGATTTCAGATATATGATTCAGTTGTCTTCTCTTCTTGCTATCCCCAGCTTTACAAGCTTTTGACATGCTATCAAAATGAAAAATGTTTCCAAAGCCATTCTTGAACCACATTTAGAAAACACTGACAGAATGATGTTCAAGGATTCTTCTTTTACTGTATTACTACTAAAGGGTGTGAACTTTCTATTTTACTTTGCCCTGCTCAAGCTATTAATTTTTAAATTTTTCTTAATCCAAGTAATGAAAAAGTGAAAATTTCACTTTTTGCTTTGTTCTCGGGTTACTTTTACTCACTACTTTTTGAACAACATGAGACCAAGTGAGCTGCAAAGGTATTGAGCCTTCTAGTGGAAGTTGTCCATAAATCTCCACTGAAGCTTGCTTTCAGTCAAAATGCAGATCTGGGACTGTCCTAGAGATTTTGTTAGGTATCACATTGAAAACCAAGGATTTAATCTGTTCTGGTGCACCACAAAGTCACATGGACAGTGCTGTCACAAGAGGAGGGTGAGACTGGAGAGGGATTAACCCCATCCTCTCATGAAATGCCCTGCCATTAGACCAGCTCACCTGCATGGGGATGCTGAGCCCCTGCCCTCCAACACCCAGAAGTCTTGAAGTCTTCTGGAGGTTTTTTTTTTTTTTCAGTTGTAAAAGCAGAAGGAACTAATAGATCTTTTTGTGGGGGAGAAGTATTGTCATGCACAATACTGGGACAACTTAAAAAGTTACAGAAAGCCTGCCAATATCATCTGAGGTTTGTTTGTACAACATGCAAAAATTAAAAAAAACACTGGCTATCTTAAAAACACTAGGGAAAATCCAGACATATTAATGGGGAAGGGGAAAGAAAATTGTAGTGGGAGAAACTATTTTACAGCTCCTAACAAGATATCTAAGACAGTCTTAAACATAAGGGAATTAAACACTCAAACACTTCTGAATCATTGTCTAGCATCTGGGGTCTGGGACTGTGTTTCCAGGCTGGCTAATGGAAAGACTGAGGGAAAAAAACAACAAATACTGCCAACAGCATCTCTGAGCATTGTCCACACAGAGCATCACTTTGCACCACAAGGGTTGCAAAGTGTGTTGGGAGGAGCACAAGACAGCAGGTGCTTCCTCTAGACAAAACTGTCTCAGAAGGTATATATTCATGTACAGGACTCCAAAAAAATCACTTTGGCAATTGCAAGCCGACTTCCTCTGCCATATGTACCTAGGCACATGATGATGCAAGCACATGTGTGCATAAAGGGTTAGGACTTAGTGTTATAAATGTTAAATGTCATTTGCACTGAAGTCTTCATCAAAGTCTGTGGCAGAACAGAAGATGCTATTTACATGGGAAGCTCTTCATAGATTTATGGTACACAGAGCCTTGTTAGCAATCTCATTCTCTAAATGTTACATTTTTCTGATATCTGTCAAATTATTTTATTATATTTCTATCTACTTGTAGGGATACAAGTATTCTATTTACAAAGCAATATTTATTTAAAAACAGAACACACAATTTATCATTGCCTTTTCAGAGTGATGTCTTATCACCTTCTCTCTCCAGTGCATCCAAATGCTTTCATTTTTGCTCCTATTCATGTTCAACTGAGTGTCCTGGAGGACATGATCACAAGAAACACCACAGCACTAAGCTTTACCCCGCTGAACCTATCAACAGCAACATAAAAAGGTGACTTAAAAATGCCTCTTCAGAGCAGCCTAAAGCTCGAGGTCAGCAGGAGTGCACTGCTGCCAGTTCCTAACAAAGTAAAGTTCTGGTCCCCCACATAAACCAAAGATGAAGAAACACGGTGCATCTGCCAATTGTGCCATGACAAACAACACAACAACTGGTTCCCTTTGGAAATGGTTTACCCATGAAAACAGCAACTAGAGATAATAAGGACAGCAAATGTCAGTTATCAGGTTCTAGGTCTGCCTATACAGCCACTGCATAGCAGGGGAGGTAATTCACTGCCTGCCTCTAATATTAGCTTACTATTTTGTTGATATATTAACTAGTAGTTCTGTGAGGTATATCACATGCAGATCTACCATCCCAAAATCTAACACAAGCCTGAGATCCCAGATCTTGTGCATGTCAAAAAACAAAAAATAATGAATGTGTCAAATAGGAGAGTGCACAATGACACATCAAATGTGGCTGATGTTCCACACGTACAGTGAACAGTACAAAAATCCATTGCAAAACTTAAATTGTCACATATGACAGGCATGGCTCAAAAATAAAAAGCAGCAGAACCAACGACTTCAGAAAGCAACTGCTTGGCATTAATACCCTACATCTATGAACACTGATCCTGGAGGACTGAAGTTAGGCATGACACAATCCCTTCTGGTCATATCCCTTCTGGAAGTTGTTGGGTTTTGTTTTTTGTTTGGTTATTTTTAAAAATTTTTTAATGCTGCACTTTTTACTATTCTAAAAAATGAAGTAAAAAATCCAAAATAACTAAAAATAAATGTTCAATAAAGGATAAGATTTTTCACAAAAGGATAGTAAGGAAATGGTCTTTAAACTTTAGGATTCCTAATATATTTTTCAGAAAAAAACTTGTCCAAAGAAGCTCTTCAGGAAGCTAGAAGGCACTAGTACAAAGAATCTGATCCCCTCTGAAGCTTACTGTGTTATCAAAGCATTTAGAGGCTATGAGAAAGCACCATGCTTTGAAAGAGTATTTGGTTCAAAGACATTCCTAAAGATGCTTCACTGGTTTAACATGGCACTTGGGCTCAGAAAGCAAGTCTGTTCCCTGACTGTCCTTGTCATTCATCTCTACTGCTCCACATACCCAGGGGTGGCTGATCACAACATTAACACACCACCTCTTCCTATGCATCTGAATTCACTGCTGAAGATCTGAGATAGGTATTTGAAAGGCAGCACTGAATAGGCTCAAAGGAAACTACAGAGGTGAAGCAGCTGAGCTTTCAAGTGCTGGAATGACAGCTGCTTACTGGTTCATCAGCATTAAGCAACAATGATGCTACAGATACTGCACAAGTCTGTGTCTCTCCCACATCTGCCCCACTTTTCTTACTGAAGCAATTGCTGTTAAAGGATCTTTCTGACCTGCACCCTGAAAGTCAGAATACCAGGTATATAGTCAACAATTAAAAATAAAAAAGAAAAAAAAAAAAAAGAGGGATGAATAATTAGGTCAGAGAGAGTTTACAACGTCAACATTGAGGCAGAACATGCATTTGTGGAGCTTTTCCTTACCTAATCACTAAGAAATTAAGCAATTTAAAATGTTGTCTTTACTGAATAGGAGGAACAGCACACTGGGAAACCTGAGTATGTGATGCTTATGTGTAAGTGATTCACCATGTGAACACTGAGAATGGTCCTAAACTGCTTCCTGTGAGAACTCTGTTCTCTGTAGCTGCCCTGATTTCCAGTCTCCAAATAAAAAAATTGCTAGTATTCTCAAACTGCAGTTTGATTTTGTTTCTTGCAAAACATAGCCATATGAAAAGCCCAGTTATTATTCATGGTCAGCTGTTCTGTTACAGAGGTTTTCTTTTTTCAGTTGGATTACCATACCATACTGACTGCTCCTCTGCACTGAGAAACTGCTCTATTAAAAAAACCCCTAACCACTATCCATACACGCTGTCCATGACATCATCTGCTTTCAGTTAAAAGCATATAGCAGCAAAAGCTAAAATTTGTCTTAGGAGATGGACACACTAAGCCAAATCTACAATAGTGAAAAGAAATACTCTTAAAAAAAATAACTATGAAAAACAGTTGTTACTATTGGGATTTAGCCTCCTCCCAGCTATCAATCACAAAGTGCTTAACTACTTCCTTTCATGTGTTAGTTTAATGTTCTAAGTAATAGGCTATGACACTTCTCTTGTGCTCATGTTTGGTCACAAATGGATGTCATCAGCTCTTTGCACTGCCTTTCTTTCCACGTGCTGCCATGCTAATTCAAAGACTCAAAAAATGAATCCTATGTGCACTTTCTGTTCTTTCTGAGACACCTTGCACTCTGCCAGACCTGCAGACTAATCTGTTCTTCATTTCTTCACAGTTCACTCTTCAGGGAGGCACACACAGGAGGTTATTACCTACTATGGTAACTATTTAGAGCTTTGCCTTTTTGTTGGTTTTGAAACACCTCTACACTTTCGTTCTATGAAGATGGCAGAGACATGTCAGCCTCTGAAACTGAACCACCCATTGCTGTGATTATGTTTAACCTTATGCTTGGTTTTATTTTCATGGCCAGATCATGTGGTTTGGAGACCAAATGTCTTTCAAGTCATCCTCCTAGTCTACTCTCGCACCTTTACAACTAGCAGCCGAGCCAATTCAGTCTCCTATCTGTTTTGTTTAAAAAACCATTCCCATGTCTTATTTACTAAAAAAAAAAAAAAACAAAAACCAAAACCAAACAACAATCCAAACCCCAAACAAAGCACAGTAGCTAAGGAAATGGAGATTAAAAAAATGGTTAGGACTTTATGGAGAACCTTTTTGATCAAGCTCTTTTTAACATCTGATGCCTCCCCTGTTTTACAGCAAGAAACAGGTAAATTTCTCAAACATTTCACCTGTAAGCTAGTGAAATTCATGTATGCCACAGCCTGAAATTTACACAGTGAAATGTTACAGTTAACAGTTGTTTAGAGATGTACATAGGAAAACAAGCATTTTAAAATATGATTGTTCTAAACACTCCTTTAAGCACATAAATGTACATAATTTAAGCTTTCTTTGCATCACATATCTGGTAAAGGAGAGGTAGAATTAGCTGCACTAAAACCTCCCTGGGTTTCCCCCTGCCACTAGAGAAATCCTACCTTGTAGTCCCAGGTAGGATTTGTATAGAATGTCCTGTTGGGTTGACACCTAAGATCAAAGATCAGCCAGGCAGCAGGTAATACAAAGCTAATATGATAAAGACCATCCAAAAAGCAATTTCTCCTCAAGGACCTAGTCCTACTACTGCTAATTTCATGTGCCAAACTGCATCAGCAGCAAAGGTGAGTAGACAGATATTTCTCCATGGCTTACATTACTGCATAGTGCAAAGACTGCTGAACACTGAGGGTGAATGGACTACTGTACCACTTCAAAGCAGGAGATCTGGAGCAGAAGCTATGAAATACAAAATGTATTAGTGCAATACATTAGGAAAGATTAACTCTTTAACCAAAAGATAGAAAAAATATAGAGCATTCTAAGTTTTGTTTTTTTGTTTTTTTTTTAAAAAGGAAGTTTTAAACTTTATGCAGTTCTTGTTGAGGTTTCAATCAGTGTTACACTTCTTTTCCCCAAGTTTGTACCCCTGAGTCAAACATTTAATAAACATTGTACAGTAGGTACAGAAATTAGTGTCTAGTTAAAAAGCAACAGATTTGAATGGCCATCGCTTTGTAAGTGTTAAACAGTGACAATAACCTTCCATACAGGAGAAGAAAAAAAATAGCACTCTCAATTGTTCTTTGTTTATAACTAGGTAAAAGATCTCAACAGTTTCCCACCACATTGTTTCCATGTCTTAGGCTGAGATTTGCTATAAATTAAACCTTCAGCAAGGAAATCTGTTGGCGCTGCATCATTTGAGTCTGCATGGTTGAGAACAACTACAACAAAGCAAAGCAATCTTTCCAAGTCATAAATTGCATTAGACCACGTTTATCTTGGAGCACTGTGTGAAGGTAGGCAGAGTTCTTTGACTATAATTATCAGGGCTGTAAATTCAAAACCCCTTACATCCAATATATTTTACTAGAGTAATAACTAAATTGCTATAATTTTGGCCTCTCAGCCTCTATTACAATGGAATATTAACACTTTGACTAACTTACACATGGTAACATTCAGGTCACTAGAACTTCTGACTGTCTCCAAGAATAATTAATGCCTTTTGCACTTTTCTTCTTCCTTTCTTTACAATATCAGGAATAAAAGCTTATTCAGAAGGCAGGTTCATGTGCAATGAGGACTCGCTGTTAATCATTTGGTTTGTTCTGAAAAAAGTGTGTGAAGGACCACCCTGTGTTAATGGGTTTAGGAAAGTCTTCATCATCTTTTGGGGGAAGCAGAAACTGTCCGGAATTAATTGAACACGGGCTCCCAAAAGATGCATTTTCATTGTTGCTTTCAGCTGATCCAGGAGAGTCTGGAGTGCCCATGTTCCAGGGGTTTGTGTTTGCTTGAGGTCTGTAACCTGCAGTTTTATCCAATTCTTCCTCCACAGGTGAATGACCCTCTATTTTCAGAGCACTGATAGACAGCTGCATTTGTGGCTTATAGCCTGCTGTAGTCACTAAGTCTGTTTCTGGCTCCTCCTCTGGTTTAATTTGAGGTTGATACATTGACTGGATGTCAATGTAAACCACCTGAGATGACCCCCCAGGTTCATCCATAGGGGGATTTGAGATCTCCTCTTCAATGATAGGGGGGCAGTAGGAGACAACAACGTGGTTCTCCATTTCTGAGTCAGAACCATCTTCAGGCACAGTGGTCTCCGCTGCTGGGGACATCATCTCTGTGTCTTCAATCTTTGGAGCTGTAGACTGTGTTTCCACCACTTCAACACTGTTGGGCGTGCACGGGTTCATTTCCAGTGTTTTAAGTGTCTTATTCCCCTGAAATGAGAAAAAGGAGAAGGGGGAGACACTAAGCTAAAAGATCTGGAAAACCCGAAAGCAACAAGTTGCTGAAATTACAGCAGTTTGGTGGCTTGTGGATTGTACTTATCCAATGGCCACTAGTACAATACATTAAAAAAGAAAAAAAGTGTTTATCATTTTCTGGCTCACATTCCTGTTAATGTTAGAAGTATTTTATGCAAATTAAAGAGACTTGTGATCTTGCAGTAAGTGTTCAAGAGCTCTCCCCAAATCTTGTCTTTGTATAAGCCATACCTGAAGGCTGTTTTAATATTATGCCCATCTCCAACTAATGTACCTGCCAGGATAATGGGATATGGCAGATCTCCATACTTTCTGCTTCTTCTAACACTTTGACAAATATGGGCGTGTTACTCCTGTGTTCTTATCAGGTAATGACACTTTTCATTAGCTGGAAGAAGAGAAATGCAACAGTCCTTTCCTAGTTCAAACATTGCAAGTAACTACATTAACAACAACAAAGCTCTAGATACCACCTGACAAAAGTTACTCAGTAAATTGGCTTGTTTCCCCCTTCCACAGAGTTTTTTTTCTACAATTGGAACAGATGAGTCAGTTTGCAAAAGAATTCTTGAACTGGTTTTATCTTTCAGAAGTTTAAAATACTAGATTTAAAATAAGGGTTACCTCACAGATGTTCCTCTGAAACTGCAGTGCCTTACTGTTCTCAGGATTTGGGATTTCTGGATAGAATGTTTCTTTAATCCTTTAAAGAGGAAAGAATAAACTGTTATAAAGATAGCAAAGCCTGAAACAGATTGTGAATACACAAAAGGAGTCAGGACACTTCCCTTTAACAGAATACTGAAGACATCTGGTGCAAAGATTTAGTGTGTTGAACTTTCACTGAGTATAATGGAAAAAACAGCAACCTTTTTTTTTAAGTTGGGAATTTAATATGCCACATTTACTAAAAGTTGAAGATGTTATGTCTGTCTATGTTTGTAGAGGGCACACAAATTACAGTATATCGCCAGTGTATTTCCATTTGGAAACTGTTTATAAACGGTGTTCACTGGAAGACAGGCTCCTGCAAAAACTTTTTGCACTCCTCCCTCTGACCTCTCTCTAACTCAGTTTCTCCCTCACCTTCCACATGGTGTTTTTGCCACCCACCTTTAAACAGTGCCCACTAACATCTTTGGGTATTTAGAGAAAACAAGGAGTAAGTAAAATCATGGAAAACCCTAGCACTGAAGCAAACACTTCCAGGAAACGATGAGAACCCAAGGCAGGCATTTACCATTCTCTCTTTCGGTAGCAAAAGATGCTGGCCAACACTCCCAGCAGCACCACCACTGCGACGGGGATGAGAATTGCAATGATTAATCCCACAGCTGGGGGATAAGAAAAAGAGAAGACAGTAAATACCCAATGATAGTATATCCAATGTTACCAGTAAATTTTATGCCTTTGCTAGTATTTCCCCCAATTAAAGACCATTCCATTAAACTCAACTAGTGCAGCATTCTGCCAACAGTGACCTACACCATCAACCTTCCCCTTTGCTGGAATTCACAGATTCAGTGATAACTATGGGAATCAGTAGATATTCCTCTCTGATTGTTTAATTACAGAAAGCTTCATGTGCTGCATAAGACTCATTGTTATGGTGATTCTGTTCTCACTATGCACTGGCATTGCACTTTCATGCTACCTGACCTGGCCAAGTTTCTGGTAATGGCTCTTCTAGGCCAACAACTAATTGCATAAACAGCATTGTCTTTTATATGTTTTAAAATGCTTCCAATCCCTGGGCTTTAGCTCCAATAGATCTCCATTGCCTTCTTCCATTGATATTAAATGCCTCGAGCTTGATTTTTCAAGTATTTTAGTTGCACCCCAGTGTTCAGTCCTTCATAGGAAACAGGTTTTTTCTCTCTTTCTCCAAAGTCAATCTCTATTTTTTTTTGTAATTATCTTTCTGTGTTTGCTTTTGTCAAGGGATCAATAAAACTGAATTCAGAGAAGAGAAGCATTTGTTTACAACTCTGAAACTAATAAAATATTTCCACAATGACTTTCTTCCCACCATGTATTATCAGATATCCATCATGGGAAAACTGACAAAAACAACTGGCTGTTTGAGAAAACTAAGCTCAGACACTACTACATTTAGTAGTACGTTAGAAGTTCTTTTTAATGCACATATTACCATGAACTACAAAGTAGCTGTAATAGGAAAAGATCTTTCCCTCACTCTGAACTGTATTTTTGTATTTATAATGAACCAACTAAATAAAGTGAAAAATTAGACTGTAGGCCCAAATCACCTACAGAACCAGAAAAAATCCACAAACAAACAAAATAAGCTCAGCTTTATATACATCGTACACCCCTGTACTAAAGACAAGGATATGTCTGAACAGGGATAATCAACTTACAGTCCTCCTTTGTCACCACATAGAGGCTGTTTGGAGGGCTCAACCCACCAGCAGTGTAGGCTTGTAGCTCCAGCTGGTAACTCGTTTTGCCTTGAAGATCAAATATTTTCATAGACTTCTTTGTTAAGTCAGTGATATTGTTAACTTTAAGTTCTGGATTCCCTGTTTATTTGGTAGCAGTAAGAAAAGCATAATTTCATAAGAAAGGATTCAAAAAGACAACCTCAGCTTTAGCAAAAGTGTCTTGACATGAGCATAATTTCGTAAGAAAGGATTCAAAAAGACAACCTCAGCTTTAGCAAAAGTGTCTTGACATGAGCAGATGAAACCAGAACAACAGTCTGTGTAAAGAAAAACTGAAATAAAGAACCCTAGCAATGCTGCTTGCTTACACAGCACTAAACATTACAGGAGTCTGGTGCTGCTGCTGCAGATTGACTACATTTCCTTACCCTCCTGCATGTCCTCTTGACTCCATGAATGTGAGTCAAGCTTCAGTCCTGACAGGACAGGCACTGGAAGACTATACCCTATTAAATATAGCCATGTAACCTCCCCACCTCATCTACCCAGGGTATCTGACCACACGACAGCATGACACCTTGCCACTTAGTCACTGCATTACTTTATGTCCCCAGTGAGACAGGGTTTCCTCCAACATTTGCTTTATATTAAAAAACAACTGGGCTAATCACACAAGGAGCTGATGATTTTAAATGCCTTTGTCACATAACAGGAGCAAATTATAACAGTGAGTAATGCAACTGAATCATTATTAAAGCATCTTTTTATTAAAGTGAAATTAAATTATTAAAAAATAAAAAGGAAAGATGTAAGCAAGGAAGTTACAATCTACATAATCAACTTACCTGATTCTGAAAGTCCAGACTTTAAAGCATCTTTTTCACCTTTTGCAAAGGAAAGAAGATATCCTTTTAGAAATCCTCGGCATTCTTCAACAGGAATGTCTTCCCATTTTACCAATATAGAATCTGAAGAAGTTTCTTCAACAATAAAATTTGGTGCAGTTTTTGGAGCTGTAGGGAGAATTATAAGGGAAGAAACTAGTAATAAGTTACCTTATCATAAAATGCTGAAACCATGTAAGTATTTAATCAGTTTTATTTTGGAGCTAGCATTTTCCAACCTTTTCCTCGAGACTCCTCAGTGTAAAGTACGTGTGAAAGACTTAGTAGGTGTCTACAAAAACACAGCTATGTTGGACTAATTGTTAATAATTACTGCAGTGTTAGTTACTAAGAGGTGCTAGAGGAAAAATTTCTCTTTGGTCAGCCTTCTTACAGACCCATACAAGTAAATACCCTTCTTCCTGCAACAAACCCCAAAAGATTGTATAAACATTCAGAGGATACATATTAGCTTTTACAAGCTTTAACTGTGGGACTTCATAGCTCGTCTTAATACTAAAAAAATTCCACAATTCTACCATCTCAGCTTAAAAGAACTACTCTTAGCAGTTTACACAAGTCCTTGTTCCAATACTTAAAGCCTACTGAAAGTTTCACAGCAGATAATGCATATAGCCATGTATAATGTCAGGACTTAGCCTGACATTTGGCTTTGATCCAGCAGGGCTGAACTCATGTTTAAGAATGCATCCATTTTTCTCTTGATGGTTACTTGTCCAAAAGCAAACCTGAAGTTTTAGAATGAATCTATGCTCTTGTGCATTTCTCAGTTCCTAGTAAGCTTCTTCTGCGCGGTCAATGCATTTTTAGTCCCTCAAAGTCATTATATCTGGAAAGCTTCTGTCTGATCTGCTCATAATACACATGGAAAACCTTTCAGAATTTTTGCAGAAATACAAATGGCTGAAAATTGAGTTTCTGGTAAAATTGCCTTAACCTCACCTTCAACCTTTGCAATGAAATAAATAATACCATTTCCAATGACTCGGATTATGTCATCAGTTCAGTTTTCTAGGCAAACTATTTCAGCAGAAATCACATTAAACTTCAAAGTGAAATGGGTGCTGTAGTTAAGATACAATACAGCTGTGGTGTTAAAGGGTAAAGTCATGTCCAGACACCTGGGAACAGAAAGCATTCAGACACTAATGCATCTTCAGGCCAGCAAAGCTCAGCACTGGGTCAAACCCCAGTTACCCAGACACGGTTGGTGTGGGATAGAATACAAGTGCAATTCTCAAAATGGTTTGTGCTCTAGGATCTAGTTTGGATCTAAGAAGTGCTTTCAAACAGAAATGTTATGGATACTTTTTACATTTGCTGAGCTGTACCAATGTGCTTGGAAGTTTACTTGGACTTGATGAATCAAAAAAGTTGCCTCCTCTTGTGTAGAAGGGATCACAGCCATGTGGCTCAAGTTATGGCTGTGAATTGCTGTGACACTCCTGTGCCGCCACACAAGCTGGAAAACACAGGGTTATTGCATATGCTTGGAACTGGAAGTGGCTGGAGAAATGTGTTACAGTTTTACGCAGAGAACAAACAGAAGTCAGTAGTACTGCATGGGGATTCTGGTCTCTGTCTTCTGCCAACACTGAGCTAAAAAATAGTCACAGACTAAGCTCACTTTGCAGAGCTCCTGAATGATAAAAGTCCACTTACGCAGCTCTTTCATATACCCAGTTACATTTTTCAACAACTGATATCCTGTGGATTTGCAGCCATACAGAGAAAAGTTGTATCTCACGCCAGGTTTGAACAGAGCTGCAAGAGAAAATTGCTGTAAGAATATTTCATATCAGAAGAATGATGCTTTTAGATTTCACATGATGCATATATATAAATATGTATTAAAAAATTACAAAGTATAATGCATAAATACTATCCCTGCTTGTAATTTCTACAAAAGCTATGCCATCAGATGTGGTTTAGAAGTAACCAAATCTAGCTCCCAGAGAAAGTTTAGTACTAAACAAAGAGGATTCAAAACAAGCTACTCAAATTGCATAAATTGCCCTTTCAATGGGGCAACACAAATTGAAGTTACCAGAAATAACCCCTTTCCTTTCCTCCCACAGCAGCCGTGTAGATCCTGCCTCCTCAGAAATACAAATGCATTTTGAAATAACCAGGCTTACTGGAGCAACAGTACAAAATATATGCAGAAAACTCCAAGAAATGACAGTGAAACAACTTAGCAATGAACTTCAGTCCTGAACTGACTTTAAAAAACACAGATAGTCAGCAAATCTATGCTTCTTGTGTCTTTGGTGGAATTACAGGTATTTGATGCTATAATGTGTAAATAATTTACCACTTTCTGGGATTTTCTCAAATCAGGGCTGTACACTACTTTCAAGACTTTTTCTAAACAAGATACCACTGTGAAACTACACAGAAGTCAACTGGGTTTTGCAAGAGTTCAGGTCCAGCCTGAGAGTCTCCCAGCAGGACTAAGAGCAGAGGTGGATTTGCCAGCTTAAGCCCAGCCCTAGCAGCTGGATAACTCATAAAAGAGTCACATGCTGCAAGAACCATCCCAGTGAAGAGCTCAGGAGTAAAGCAGTGCATCATTGGACAGACACAGTATTGTCTGCTTAAAAAAAAAGAAATCTCTATCTAGCACAAACAGAAACAACATGGACACAGTGTTGTAATTACAGACAGAAAAACATATTGCCCCCACTCTTCCAGGTTTCACTCCTCCTCAACTTTCCTATGTACACAGCTCAAAGCTGTTTCCTTGAATGGAGACTTTAATACTGAATTCTTCTAAAAGGCAAATATATACCCTTATAAACAGCAGAGAAAAAAATCCCACATCTTTAATGTGTTCTCTCTTTCCTCTTCTACTGCTACTAGTCCCACCACAGCTGAATTTCATTTCCCTGATCTGCCCACCAGCATCTAGAGACCTGGAATGTGCCCTGTTCCAGGAAATTTCAATAGTTGACAGCAAGCCAACACATGGAGGTCACACTTAAAAAAATCTGCCTCATGTAAAAACAACGGATTAGTCTTCTTCCATCCTGAGCAGCACTGTTTATACTTAGAATCCAAATAAAACCCCAAACTCTAGATTAACCATTATGCATTAGGCTGAGTTAGGAAATTGTGGCATACAGCTAGAAGAGGTAATTTCAAAACAGTTAATAAACACAGGATGATAAAAGTTAAGTCAAGACTGATATTTGGATTTGGCAAGACTGTATAAGAAATTAAAATTAACACAGTACCAAGAAAAAATTCATTTATTTACACAAGTACACAGCAATCAAGCAATCTGCAATCTATAGCTTCATGCTAGTCTCATTCCACTTGCTGCTCAGGATCTCAAACAGAAAGACTCACAAGAAAGTATTCTGACTTACCAGATTTTATCACTGCATTTGTTGTATTTGAAGGAAATTTCTGCCAGTCCACACTACAGGGTTCAGACCCAGATGAATGACACCATTTTACTATGTAGCCACATGTCATGTTGGGGTAAGAATCCCAAGAAATATTAATTCCATTCCCCATTGCCACGGCCTGATCTGTTGTGACATTGTCTGCAACAAAGATGACACAAAAATCCATCAAAGAGCAGACACTTATCTATAGCCCAAGATGAAATAAAGCCTTCCAGCCACAGCACAACGACTTTATAAATGGCAGTCATTTCTAGGGGCAGTCATTTCTAGGAACGAAAGGCACGAGAGTGAACTGTGAATTCGAAGCAGTGCACTCAGCCGAGCTTTCT
Source organism: Anomalospiza imberbis (assembly GCF_031753505.1). Lineage (NCBI taxonomy): Eukaryota > Metazoa > Chordata > Aves > Passeriformes > Viduidae > Anomalospiza > Anomalospiza imberbis. Next base: position 11,838,521 of record NC_089721.1, read on the forward strand.
GGAGTGCTCAGAATCAGACATAGCCTGCAGCAAATCCCTCAGCCAGCCTTAAGTATGATGATGAGAAATGCAGCAGCTCAGGATGGCTTAAAAAGCACTTTTTCAAGCTGAAAAAGCAGATGTCAGGTTCAAATATGAATTGACACCAATATGGCATGAGCCTCCAGCTATAAATTCCTGCTGTCATTTCATCAAATGGTTTGCTTTGTGCTTCTTTCAAAGTATCTTGCTGTCACTCGCCCAACCACAGATAACCATTTTTCATGAAGAATCAACAGCAATAATCATGTCCCTGGTGAACTTTATGGAGGCTTCAGTCTACCAAGGGTAAATTATACAAGAAAGAAAAAAAAAAAGCTTTGCCTTTAATCTGTTTTTCTTGTTTCTGATTATCAAAGGTTTAGCTGCCCTTGTGAAGTGATCAGATCTGGGAACAGCTTCCAATTTCTGCAGCTGCCCTCCATGGCTGTCCATCACATGGGACCCCGCAGAGCTAAGGGATGGTTTCCAAAGGCCACCACAAAAGGGGTGGCCCCATGACAGATCTGCAAAAACAATCTCAGGGTTTCAGTTTTCCTTTTTCAGTGTTCTCATTTATGCTCCCCATTGAGTCTATTATTTCATTTTATTAAAGCCATAAACTATGGAAGGCTGAAGGGCAAGGACAGTTTTTAAGAATTAGTGCTATGAAAACTCTGCTCTCACAGATGTGCTATGAATGTCAAAGGACTATCTATTTCTAAATAATCTTATACATATAATCGTATATAGTTAAGTGTACAATTGTTTTTAGCTTGCTCATGGCAAGAAAAAGACACATGAATAATAAAAGTAAATCAACTCCACAAGGGCCTTGATACTTTCCCCAGAAAAACTACTACGCATCCAGTGAAACTACATTTCTATGATGCTGGAAAAGATCATATTTCTAATTATCACTTTAATTTTTCTAGTTACAGAAAAGAGTTTTTTACTGACAGTAATCACATACTGTCTAAAAAATACTTAAATACATCACACTCCACCTTATTTTCTGAGCTAGATAACTAGAAATTCACCATGGGCAGTACTGCTCATTTTGGTGTATTTATAGCTGCAACTTACACTAGAAGAACAAATAACTACCAGCACTAGAGCATTATTAGTGGTAGGGGAGCCTGGATCAGCCAGATTACATGCCCAAAATTCTACAGAGCACTTTTCAGAGACAGTGACTAATTATGGCAGTGTATCCTTTGTTTGTGTTTTCAGTTTTCATAAAATCTCAGCAGATCTCCAGCTTCAGATCCTCTGCTCTCTTACTGACATTAAAATCACTTACAGACTGCACACAGGAAGCAGCCAGAAAAGATGTCTGGGCAAAAGTGTCATCCAGTTCTTTGAATGAGTCATCTTGTATGACTCCAATCAGTGACTCAATTCCTATACCAACTCAAGAGCAAATCTTTAATGAGTACAAGTTGGGTAACACCAAAGGGAACCTCAGATATCTAAGAGAAAGCTATAAATGAGTGCAAAGCTCCAGCTGCCATCAGCTATCCCACACCACAAACCTGTTACAGAGACCTCTGACTCCCAGAGCCTCACCCTATCTCTGCAGGAGGAGAGCTATAAAAGCATTTCAAATCAACTGTCCTGTACAGTTACTTTTCCCTCCAATAGGCAGACCAAGAATATACTACCAGGTATTAGCATCGGTGCTGTGCTCAGTTCTGGGCTCCTCAGGACAACAGGGACATGGAGTTCCTGGCCTGGGTCCAGCGGAGGGCAACAAAAATGCTTAAGGGACTGCAGCATCTCTCTTACTAGGACAGGCTGAGGGAGCTGGGCCTGTTCAGCCTTGAGAAGAGACAACTGAGAGGAGACCTCATCAGTGTCTGTCAAAGCCTGCAGGGAGGGGTCAGAGGAGGGACCAGGCTCTGTTTGGTAATGCTTAGCGACAGGACAGAAACTGATGCACAGGAATATGAGCATGAGGAAGAACTTTCCTGTGCAGTGACCAAGCACTGGGACAGATTTCCCAGAGAGGTTGTGGAGTCTGCCTTACTGGAGATACTCAAGCACCATCTGGACACAATCCTGTGCTGTGTGCTCTGGGAGCGCACTGCTTGGGTGAGGAGGTTGGACTGTGGGCCCTTCCAACCTGACCTATTCTGTGATTTTTTGTTCTGGAGAAGCACAAGAAACATTGTATTTCACATGGTTTTCCTTCACACAGAAACAAACTTGTTTTTTCATCTCACTGTGAATCTCAGCCAGAATACATTTCTTCCTATGAGAGATGGCCATGTCTTACCAGAACCCGAGTTGCCAGACAACCAACTGTGACACCTGTTCTCCAGGTGGGCAAGGAGAAGCAAACCCATGAATGCTCCTGGCAAACAAGTGGAGACAGGCCTTGCTGTGCGAATCTGTCGTCCCTGCAGATAATCAGCCAGATCTGGAGCTAAAGGTTTGGGCTTTGGGAGATTACACTGTCTGGTGTGTAGGGAAACGTGGACTCTCAGTAACTGCTCTGCAATATTATCTACTCTCCAAGCTCAATGTTAAGAGCAGAAAATCATTATCTGGCTCAGCTATTTCCCTTTACAAAGCCCTCAGCAAGAGTAGCAGCGTTTTAATTGGGAAGCTAAAGTCCTACCTAGTTTTCAAATACTGGCTCCCTAGCACAAGGCTGCCAACACTTTACCAACCAGCCAAATTAATATTCTCCTGCAGAGCTCACAGGCATTGAACTGACAATTCTCGCCTTAAAAAGCCACACAACACCTCCAAAACTTCTGAATCTCTTTGAAATGTAACACTTCTCAGTGTCTCAACAAGAACACACAGAAATACACTGAGCTCCCTAAATATCAGGGATCCACACCAATGCTTTTGAAAAGCACAAATAGCTGTAAAGACAGCACATAATCATCTTTATGTTATGTAAGAGCACAATTAATTGGTGAGACAATACTCCAAGAGCAAAGCAGCATTTTTCCCCCCCGCCCAGCAGATTTGTGTGGGGAAATAAACACAAACAAAAAAAAAAGCATTATTTTTCAATAAACAAACTCTCCTAGATATTCCCCAAGCTTTGAAGGTGCTTAACTCTCAGCTGGGAGCACTCACCACTTGGAAGTTCCACGCTTGTTATCCTTGAAGGGGGAGATGAACCCGCATGGTTTCTGGCTACAACACTAATTACACAATCACTTTTTCCAAGTTTTATCTCAGTACTGTTTGAGGGTTCAAAGACTACTTTATGCTCCAGTAGTGTCTCTAGCAGGTAGCAGGACACTTCATGAGACACTATTTTTCCATTGGTTTCAGAAAGGGATAAGGGCTACGAACAGACAAAGAGTGCATTAAAACCAAAATGCAATATACAGAAGACGACATAGGATAATATGAATTTACTGTTCCTGATCTAGTCTGATGACTGTGTAAGATTACAAGACAAAAAAGTAAAAGTAACTCAAGTGTGACTTTGAGAATTAACATGTAAATTCAGAAGTTTTTAATTTTCAACTGAGATGTGTAAAACATTTAATTCTTCATGTGAAATGCTTCTCAAAGCAATGTTTAAATTATAAAATTTTAGTAACATTCTTATTTGGGGAAAAATGTTTGTCTCGATGGTTCTATAAAAAGTTAAGCAAAGCAGTCTGGTTTATTGACTATAAACTTCACTAAACTTATAAATGTGTAAGTAAATAGTTTTCTGTACAGTTACATTACATAATATTTTAAGTGTTCTATCTACCTTCCAGAAGACTATTAGGCTTTCACCAGAAGGACTTCTCTCTCTCCAGATATCTGGTCCTCTTGCAGGAGCTAAATAAAAAAAATAAGAGTGGTAGTTATTTTCCCCAGTGGCACAGTAGACAATTTACCATCTATTGAAAAGTTATGATTTTTTAGATGACTAATTTTAAAATACATATCTTCACAAGTTCAGCATTTCATCATTAAGAGTTAGATGAACTTACGGGCTTCTGACGTTGTCTGCTCCACTCCCCTGCTCCAGTCACTCCACCTCCAGAAGTGGTCAGCAGCCGAACAGCGCACCCTGAGCTGGTATTTGGTGTCAGGGTGCAAAGCATTCAGCTGAGCTGTGTATGTTGAAGATTTACGCCCAGGAATGGAGACATTGTGCTGTTAAAAATTTATGGAAATTGACATGATACATGTATTCTTTTTCGCCTAGATTACACACCTAGTCAACACTTAAAAAGGTGGGGGGTTTTGTCCCCCCAAAATACTGAGTGTCAAAGCTGCAGTCAAGCCCTAAGAAGAAAATAGTGGGAAAAAAATGTCCCATGCAGTCACCCTAAACAAGGAAAAAAACTTCAGAGATCCACCAAAATTAAGTTATATATAGACAGAAATTGAAGCATACATTAACGTGTGAAAAGGAGCAGCAACATGGATGATTCTTCAACAGGGTGAGCTCTGCACACAGTAGCAGGTGGCTGTTTCCCATCTATACCATTCAGTCCCCCTCTCTCCCACATGCAGCAAAACTGCTCACATGGGGCAGGCCAGGATTCTGGTGTTCAGAACCCACACTCCCATTGAGCACATGAACATCCAGCTGTAGGGATGAAGGCCTTTTTCCTATGAGACATGCACAGGAGCTCACTAGAAACATCTCTTTGAGAAGGATGTTTATTATGCAGTCTGCTGCCTTCATTTTTCTTTCAGATTATAGTATCCAGGTCTTACCCAGGTGATCTCAGTTCACAGCTCTTATGATCAGACTAGTCTCTCCTATTATTCTTAAAGTGGTGTGAGTCTAGAGAGCATTTCAATTACACAATTACTTAAACAAACCCTAAGCCTGGGAATATTATTTTACTGAATCCAATTACAATACATGTGCATCACAGCTGCCAAAAACTGGACTCCAAGTGACTTTAAGATGCAATTAATTGTGCATTTCTAAAGCCAAATGACAACTTGAAAAATACTAGAAAAGCCAACAATCTCTCATTCGGATGGAAACACTTCTGAAAACATCCTCAAAATGCCATGTAAAACCCCACAGCAATTTCACAGCTACTTTTGGGACAGGGAACTCCTGGAGATTTTTATTTAGCAACCAGCAACCATATAACAAAGCTATAAAAACTTTTGCCAAGCTTTTTGCTGCATACAAAAGATCTGTGGGTGAGGGCTCTGATACAGGTGAAGGGAATCAAACAGCTGTGGAAGTGTAAGTCTTGATCCTCTCCCACTATCCCAGATGATTGATGCAGTAGCAGAGTTCACAAATGAGTGCATGCCCCAGGTTTTGAGCTGCATATTCCAAAAATATCTGAGTTCCTTTTGTAGTACCTAATCTCTGGTATTACTTAACACATGTTATTACAGACAAAATATAAAAGCTTAAGGCTTCTGCAGTCATTAAGTGCTTTGAAAGTATTTTAAAAATACTGTTAGAGAGCATGCACCCTCTTATTATGGAGGCATGTACATAATGATTGACTTCAGTCTCAGCTGCATCATTTCTGTGGCTTCATTTATGTTATTCAAGGCTGTGCTCAACAGCTGTGCCCATCTGGCAACTAAGTGAAGAGGGTAACAGAATACTGCTAAAAATCAAACAAGCATTGCAAAAAGAAGCCTCTGAGGTTAATGTGCTCAAATTAAAAATTCAGCATCTATGTACTAAGACCTACCTGAGAATTCACTATGTGCTTATTTGAAATGGTCAGAGATAAGTATGCACAGAGAAACTGGTGGCAAATCTCAGGCCAGCTGAAAATGCACTTCTCATTAGGCTTCCCCAGTGAGACAGGTCACCCCATGCTAAATTCATTAAGAATGCTACAGAAGTTACTCCAGGTAAACTGGAGTTTACCTACTGATACATCCCATGGGAGAATCTTTCCCTATCCTGTATCCTGTCTCTACATACTGACATATGAGCAGGTTTATGAGCAGCTGCCTATTATGGCCATGTGCATGTCAGCTGCTGACAAACAAATGACCTGTTCTCTGAGGGGAAAAAATAAAGGGAGAAATTCAACTGCAGACTTCAAGATCTGAAGCAGCCAGTGTGGAAGTCTACAGGGCACCAGGAAGGACAAAGCACATGGTTACCTAAAAGGTCAGCATAAAGTACTATGCAACCCTTTCAAGTACCAAATAACATGGTGCGTAATTTGGCTTTTCTGTAGTGTTCAAAAAAACAAAAACAAAAAAAAACCAAAAAACAAACAAACAAACAAAAAAACCCACCCAAAACAAAAACAAAACAAAAAAAAAAACCAACCAACCAAAACAGGCAATAACAGACATGAGCAAAAAATTTTCTTTAGTAAATGAACTTCTACTCATTACTACATTAATGATTTAATAAGACCATCAGAATGAAGCTCTGAGTGAGAAATAAATTTCAAGTGTGATCAGTGAAAAAGTTTAGCATTTGTTCAACAAAATATCTTTTCAAAGCAATGCTTACCAGTTTTCTCTCAGAGTGACTACTGCTAATTTCAATTTGACATAGAAGCCTGGTTTCAGCAAAGCTGCCATTTATAAACCAACGCAGTTGAATGCTTGTAGAATTGTTCCCAGTAACAGTTAACTTTTCTGGGGTTTTCGGATGAACTTAAAAAATAAAGAAAAAAAACTTCAGTTATAAGAAAAATCCCCATTTACTATAGTTCAGAAAAATCTTATTTTAGAAGATCAGAGAGAATCAGAAGGATAAGTGTTTCAATCAGCAAGAGGAAAACTGGTGCTGGGAAAGCACCTGCAAGCACTCTCATTCCTGACTATCTTCTCAGCTAACAATTACGGAAACACATTTACTTAAGACTGAGTGTACTGCACACATGATAAGGAGTTGAGACAAAGAAAAAACATTTTTCCTCTTAACTGATTTTATCAAAAGGGGGAAACAGCAGCTATTTCAGATGACCACAAATAATGGATAAAATTTACTCAACTTTACTTCTGTGAAATTTTTAAATTAGGACTTAAAATCTGCAGACCAGGACAAAGGAGGATTCCTAAATGACCCCACCCCAAAAGTCCCTTCACAGAATTTTTCAATAATACTCAGCACTAACATTCACAGCTTTCAGAGAAAAAAATATCTGTTGGATTTCGTTCAGATACCTTAAGGAAATATGTACTGTGCTTTGGGAATTAAGCGGACAGTGCAGGAAAGAAAGAAAAGGAAACAAACAGGAAACAGCAGCATATCACCTGGGTGTGAAACAGCCTAGTTAACAATTAACAGAAACAAATTATGCTTTTCTCAACTCTGTCAATTTACTCTGACAATTCTAATCTCAGGCTAGTTGAACTGGGGCCTGGACAAAAAAAATGTACAATCCTCATGTTTAGTTCAGTTTTTTGGAGAACAGCAGAATACTGTAACCAGTAGGAATCCCTGAAATTTCAGCCATGACTGTGGAGGAGAAAAGGGTGGTGCAGGCAGTGCTACAGAGACGGTCATCTTCCTTTCCTTTTTTAAACTGAAGGTCTAAATGAGAGAAGTTTCTTCTTTCTCCAAACCCTGACAGCAGATGATCATGGCTATTACCAATAGCATGCAATAGTCCTCATATTACCTTCTGTCTTTTCACCTTATTTTTTTATGCTCTAAATCCTGCTGCTGTAAAATTGTGTAGTATTTTGTCCTATAAGCAGACACTGAAGTACAGGGTCATTTACATACAGGTTCATAAAGTTACACCTAAATTTTAATTGTTGATGTGTAATAGAACATGAAGCAAAACATAAACTTGCTCAGAGAAGCTGTGGATGCCTCATCCCTGGAAGTGCTCAAGGCAAGGTTGGACAGGACACTGAGCAACCTGATCCAGTGTGTGGCATCCCTGTCCATGGCAGGAGGTGGGGCATGGGGAGTGTGTGTGCTGTGCTGGAACTAAATGATTCTTAAGGTCCCTTCCAACCTCAGCCACTCTGGGATTCCATGATAAACAGCAGCTGTCTAATTATTAGATCACATATTAGCATTTATCACATAGCAGGCTGTCCAACAAAGCAGCACTGCGGTTAAGAACTGGCATCTCCCTGTACAGCTCATCATTGCCTCAAGACATGCCCTGAGTCATTTTCAATTTAAATTATTGAATATGGCAATAATCTGGTGACAATTAAGGAAAATAATGAAAAGTATACCATGTCAGAGCTCTTCAAACCTAAAACTAACAAACAGCAAGTAGTAAACATCTTTTTCCCCTTGTAAGTCATAAGTCTTACCTCTTTGAGTTATATCAACCAAAAGAGATGACTCTGCTTGCCCAATAGGATTGGAGACACCTAATATGAAATCATAGGTTTTTTGATCAGGCAGTACTGGAAAGCCACAAACATGATCTCTGTTCACTTCATTGTCTTCGCATGAAACATTTTTACCAGAAGTTCTACAAAGTAAAGAGGGGAAGGAAAAGCTTAATTTTTGAGCAAGTTCATTTCTAGCAACAATCAGAAGTCTAGACTGAAAACACGGTACAGAATGATGGGTTCAGTTCACATGGCTTACAGAATGATGCAATTGCAGAGGCATATCTAACACTACAACGCAGGTTAAAGTGGCATCAGTCATGACTTGCCCTGCTCACATGTGAAACTTTCCTCTTCCACTAGCATAACATTTCCATTCTCTCATTTCTCAAAAGCCAGGAAAACAGGTAGGTCCTGAAAAACCACCTTACAAGTCACAGCTAAGATTTTGATTTAACGTATCTTTGTTCAGATCAGCATACATTTGCATTTAAAGAATTTTCTTAATTGCTTTGTGAACTAGTGAGATGCTACACACATTGTCTTTCTATAAGCCCTGTCAAATATGAACTCAGGTTTGTTACCTGGAATATATCAACTAGTCCTAGCTGTCTTTTGGTCAAAAGCAGGAGAGGCAGTCTGATAACAGACAAGAATAGTGGTGCATCTTTAGGGATAAAATCTAAATTGTGTATCTGTATGTATGTAAATATATCTATTTTAATTACTATCTGTGTAAGCCTCTCACTCAGTAGCACAACTTTAACCAACTTCTTCTTCTTTCAGGCATTTTTACTCTGTTCTAGCTGAGCTCTGAGTTCAGTGGGGCTGACAATAAGGATGAGAATATTTATCCCGAAATGCATCATACTAATCTCACAGATTTGGGCTGAGGAAAACAAGACTGGACAATGTTCTTATAAGATTAATATGGGCAGTCAGTGACTGAAGTGCCTTTCCTGTGAATAACTGCCCTGTTTTGTCCACCTCTTTGCACCCTACCCAGTGGCTTTTTTAGCACTGGCATTCTACACGACATCTGTGACTATAACTCAAACCTCATTGCCTCCAGCATGCTTCTAAGCCACCATGAGACTCCGTTTCTCATCATTTTGTGTGACTCAGGCCTCTCCTGGCTTCTTTCCCTGACTGCTCCTTTGGAATGACACAAGAGCCTCCTCTCACCATGGGAATTTAACTCCTTACTAACTACTACTAATCAAAATCACCAACGAAGTGGTTGCAGTTTGCAAGTGCTATTCCAATATTTCTTCTTTTTTAATGCTTTACATGGCCTGGCCTTAAAGACTATGTAGTAGGACACTAGTTAACTGCTTCCTTTTGGTGAAACCAGTGTTATTTGTCCTTTTCAATGTTTTATGGGTAACATTTACTCTGCTTGCTCTAATTCTTAATGGCAGGAGAACAAATGGAGGCTAACTGCTATTTTCCCTAGTGGCATTTGGGAAATGCCTTACAACCTGTCTTACAATTGTTTCTCAGTGAACTTCTGTCATCCTGCTTAGCAGAAGCACAGTAAATGTCTAAATGATCTGACCCAGGTTTCATATAAAAAAATTAAAAATTAGTGATTGACTTCTACTATCTCCCTGTATTTTCATAGTGGCCTTGTATATATGTTGGCAACAGCCTGATACACTAAGCCCTTTATCTGATTGTAGGTTCATAATGGTATAAACCTAAGGGAAAGTTATCCTTAATTCCCATTGGAATTTTGCAGGGCTAGACCAGAGTTTTCCAAATTTAGCTTAGGTACAGCTTGCTGAGACTTTTGGAAGCAATCACATTTATATAGGTATGGTGCAGTAAGTCCCAGGCAGCAGTGGAGGTATTCCAGTTATATCCTTTTACTCCTTGTAGTGCTGATTAATTTTACCTTTCAAATAAGCTGTACTTTGTTCTTCGTTCTCCATACAGTCCACTGGGCCTGCCTGGTTCCCAGGTGCATTTTATTGTCAGAAAGTTGGGTGTTTCACAGCTGAGGTTTTGGGGACTATCAGGAGCATCTGTAGTATGAAAGGAAACCAAAACAGTTAGCTGAGGTTTTGCTATCCTAGTGTGACATTTGGGTTACTGGCTTCCTGAAAGCATTGGTCTTTTGTTTTGCTGGGTCTAAATTGCATGCTTCAAAAATACGTGGCAATAGCTACACCCCAACCACAGAAGTAATATACTTTAAAAAAATGACAATAAAATAGATAGATAATTATCAGCCCCATCTGACTAACACTTGACTCTAGAATTCTAAGTGGGTGGGTAATATGGCAAATCTCATGCAAACATGTTCACAAGCTCCAGGCTCTGACCTGGAAGTGTTTCACTGAAACTCTGCAAAGAGTTTTCTGAAATTCTGAGCATCAGTTCAGCCGCTGAGCAATGCAGGAATGCTGTCGGCTGTGCGTCACATTTTCTAACATGGAAGCCCCACTACTGCTTTGAATTCTCCAAACAAGTCGTGTCAAGAAAATAGTCTCTTTATCATGAATTCCATACTGAATTTGAAAATTAAAGCAGGCCCTGAATGGCTCATCCTCTTCACCATCGCTTTGGAAGTGTCCATCTTTTCCTTTTAGGTCTCGCTCTTTATGTCCATACTAGAGCAGTGTTGAGTGCCTTGCTGGAAAAGATGGGCAGTGCTCCCAATAGAGAGATTAACCATGCCAACATGAGACTAGGTCTTGTACACTTGAGGTGTATGAAACTGGAGAAGTTTGCCAAAAAGTATGCCAAAGGTAGAGCAACAATATCCACATAGAGATATATATCCCCTTCTCTCTGCCCTAGAGAAGGGGAAATAACACACAAGGCAACAACGGCAGCCTTAGTTCAGATTATGAGCAACGAGCCAGAAAAGAACACCTGTTCTGCTAGATCTAGGCTTAACCAAAGTGTTATGTATACATATTTACTTCCTTCTCCTTTTCCTCCCCTCACCAGCAAGAGGACCATAACAAGACCTCTTCCCACTAAGCAAGTACTACAAGAAGAAACACTGATAAAAACCAGATTTTGCATCCCATCTGTTAAAAAAAAAAAAAAAAACGTGCCGGAAAAACCTATGGGATTGTCACAGATTTCATTCTGTGACTGACTTATTTACCTGGAAGATTTTCCCAAAAAGCAAATTCTGCACAAGTAACGTTAACATCGTATATCACTGAGAAGTAATAAAAGGCTGAATTCTGTTTTGCATTTCCTAGTGAACCCTTAACAGACCAAGTCAATGACAGGATGCACAAGCTGGAGATCAGAACACACTTTCAAAATTATTCCAGTTTCTCCTGTCCTCTTCCTCAACCCCAAGGACCTTAAGTTCAAAGGCAGCCATTTGCAAGGGGGAATAGGATTCTAATGAGCAGCTATTGGAAGATGACAACTCTCAAATTTCCCGTGAGGAAAAAACATAAAAAGCTTTAAAGTGACTAATTATGGGGAAGAAGAATGTGGTACATTAAGTCATTTGTTTTAATAGGTATCTGTTTCTGGAACATATGTCTAAGCCTTAACATGGTTCAGAGAAGAAGATACACAGTGAGTTAGTATCTTTAAAGAAAACACTAAAAAGGAGTTTTAGAAGAATGCCTAGGAAAGAGGAATTACTGCCTAGTTACCTTTGCTGTAATTAGCTCCCAAAGAGCTTCTGCCCTGGATGAGCATCTGTTGTTGCTGCAATTTTAACTGCTGTCTTCATTTGACTGATTGGTAAATGAATGTTTGTACTTACAGTTCTTGCTCTTACTCTCACCTAGTCATGGACTATACTAGAACAGATGTACTGACAGAGACAGGGGTTGAATATTCATACGGCAACAAACTACTTGGCATTCCAGATCATGAAAAAGTACCTTAGAACAAGAGACCAATGAGAGAAGCACTGGGGCAGGTTCTAGAAAGGGCTTACATGGGTACTTTCTCATCCTTCCAGACTTGGTGTCTCCTCCATGAGCCAGCCTTTCCAAAGTAAAATCAAACAAGCACAATCCCCAGTTCAACTTCAAAACCAAACTTCAAAACTTTTTTCCCCAGGAGGCATAAAGCCACAATAGTACTTTTTTCCTAGCAGACTCAAAATTATTTTGATTTTCCTAAGGTCAGTAAACATGATACATACATCCTACAAACACGACACTTCCTTCCAATCCATTTTCGAGTCTGCACACTACATTTGTTCCACTGCTATTTGAAACGCTGGCATTTAGCACTCTGATGGCATGGCTTCGACGGCTCAGTTGGATCATTGTATAGGATTTTGATCCATAAGTCATATTTGTTACATGCTGATCTTCTTCATGGACACAACAAAATGTCAAATCTGAACCTACTGCCACCACAGGGTCCAGAGGAAACACTCCACTTCCACCAGGCTCGGTATCTTTTCCTAGCAGAGAAGGAAGAAAATAAACAAAAAAACCAAGAAACCTCACATGAACAATTTGCTATAAACACGGTGCTGTTCAGCTAAAATGTGACTGAGGAACACAGCAATGCATACAAATAAATATTTGCTAGGTTTCATTAACTAGTGCTCTTCCTCTGACTTTGGCTTAATTCTTATAAAGAAATAAAAGTCCATATGGTTGCAAGGGTACAAACATACCAGGGATCATTTTTGCTGGACTCCAGTCACTCCAATCCTTGGGGCCAACAAACTGTGTTGCATTGATGTAACAGCGAATCTTCACATAATGTGATGTGCACTCCAAAGGCATATCTGACGTCCAGTTCCAAGAAAGAATGATGTCTTCATGAGTCAGTTTTGAGTAGTAAGTAACCTGCAAAGGTTTTGCACCAAGAAATCAACCAAGACAGAGCTTATGAAGACCTATTAGTAATGACATATAATCTCCAAAGTGTCAACAGAATGGCAAATTAGGTGAAGTAAATCATAAAATCCTCATCAATTACTGGAGTGTTCTATCTAACTTTTAGTTGTGCTATGAATTTTCCTGGACAAAAGTCTAAGTTGCTAAACAGCCCACCAGCTAGGTAGACTGTCAGTCAGAAATACCAGGGGGCAGACATATGAGGGAGAGCAGAGGATTCCCATGCATTTAAAAAGGTATACTGCACCCTGGGCTTCTCATAGGCAGCAAAATGTTCCAACTTCTCAAAAATAAAACTTTTCTAATATCCCAGGCTGCACATTCTGTCTTTTCTCCATTAGTAAAATTTATAGCACAGAGGTACAAACTGGCCTGGAAGAACTCTGGTTACAAAAAAAGAAAAAAGTAAGCTGAGCATTCAGAGATGACCAAGACAGGAGACACTGTTGGAGATACAAAGACAATGGTGTAAAATATCTGCCAAAGTCCTAAGGAAGTTCTAATTCCAAAGACCCTGTACCAGAAAAAAAAATTGCTGTGACTAAGTACCAACAGTACAGTAGCCAGTGTTCTTGTAACTGTGAAATTTAACAAGAAGTTACCTGCCAGAAGCATGATTATACTCAGGTCCTACAAATTCATCATTCACAGTTTTTTTCAAGTGACCTCTCAGAACATTACCAAAGGCAAAAACTGTACATATATTTTTCATAAAAGAAGAAAGGGACTTACTTGTGTGACTACTTCCATAGCTTCTTTTCGGAGTATCTGAATCTCCCAAAGGGCATCCAGTCCATATGGGAAGATTGATCCATTATCACTCCACTTCAGATTTAATGTGGAAGTTGGAAAGTCAGGCATTAAACTAAGAATGTGTGGAGTGACAGGGACAAAGGCTTGAAAAAGAGGTGGGGGAAAAGAAAAAAAGCCATATTCAGGTCATTTGTCAGCAGTACCAGCTCTACAGATGTTTAACAGCCACATCTCTCTGCTCTGAACTGGCTAGTAACCATACAAATATGTAATTCAACCTCAGTAATTAGAACAAGGCTCTGTGTCTACTTGAGTATGAGAGTTCTCAGGAAAGCACAGGTGCTGATGAATCATCGGGTAGCATCTTCTTTTAATACCTCAGCATGTAGATGGGCGAGTAATTGATTGTGAATATGACTCTTCACAATGCATAGCAGGGAAGATATCCCATCTTTCCCAACCTTCCTTCAATACCACAGTGATAAAGGAAATATGGTGACAGTCTTTGAAGTGTGCATGAGAACACTTCTAGGGAGAACAGCGGAAAAAACATCCCCAAAAGAAGAAGCATGTTTTGGAGACCAGTAGGGAAGTGGGGACTGGCAACAAAAGGGAGAGTGGCGAGGAAGGAGACCAGAAGTACAGAATGGAAGAAGAGCACATGAGATTCTGAAGATCACAGGGAAAGTGATTTTAAGCTACAAGAAGTATTAAGGGCACGAGGTCCTGACAGGGACAAGACAGGGAGATTAAACAGAAGCATCTCTTCTACAAATGTGTTGTGGTGAAGCAAGAGGTTGAGAAACAGAGAAGAACCTTGGTAGTTCAAGGGTTATGGCAGTTTATCGGGCCTGGTGTAAGCTAAAACATTTTAAAAATATGTGTGATACATGCAACTTTAGTCCTGACCAAGGATCTGAGAGCCTGCAAAGTGTTCAGCACAATCAATACACTGCCCACAATAACCTGTGATGAACCTGAGAGACTTATCATGTTGACCAAATATGTTTGAGTTCTATTTTGTATAAGTTCTTGAGCTGCTCTTGACTGGAAACAGAACCATGGATAAGAAGTGTTACTGACATGAAAATTTGACTACACTGAAGGAGTAAGCAGGCAAACCAAAGGCAAAAACTAGACCAAGCATGGTAGATTGTGTCACTCCCATCCTCTTTTTACAATTTCCTTCTTTGCCTGGAATGAACTGGGAAAAAGTCAAATTTACTTATGTATGTAGATTAGGAATTTGTTTATAAATGCTTCCTAATTTATAACTAGGACTAAAAAGGGAGAAGAGTGAGTGATGTATCATTGCTGTATTTTGTTTTCCTCCTCACATTCTGCCCTTGATTTTTTCTGCTATGAACTATGGGTAAGAGGAGTATTCTTTCTTTTGAAGGGTTAGAGAAAACTATCTATGACATACGGAGGCTTCTCATGGAGTCAGCATATCAACATTCTATATACAGGAATGCTGCCCAAGAAACCTGCAAGCATACACATCTGAAAAGTGTATAGAGAGTATAAAGGCCTTCGGTACACACATATGACCTGATACTTACGGATGTCTTTCTGGTGAATTACAAATTCTTTGGTAGGAAAAACAGTTCCAGAGCTTCTGATTGTCACTGTGATGGAGCTCTCTGGGATTGGAATCTCAACCCTTCTCTCCTTAGTTTTAAAACACACTTGAGGGGTAAGATCACTAAAAAGAGAGGATTAAGCAGTTATTTTAGCTGATAGGAAGCTAAGGCAAGTTAAGTCCTATTCTTGCACACTAATAAAACATAAATTCTCTGTAATAAACAGAAAGCTCCATATCAAGTTTGTGAAGGAGTGAGACTTGCTTGGGCTTTGGTTAATATCAGATTAATGGCATTCCCTCATCTTTTAAGTCACTTTTGTCATAGTGGTTGGTTGTGCACTGGCTGCATAATGCAACCAATTAGTTGTTAAGAGAACACTTCAAAGTGAAAACCTCACTCTTTAACCAAAATCACAGAATTGTTAAGGTTGGAAAAAACCTTTAAGGTCATCAAATGCAACTGTTAACTGTGGTGTTATATTTTAGTTAAACGGTATACTCCGTCTCACCCCTGGAAAATGTACGGTTTATTCCAAGCCTGTGATCCTCCCCTGCAGTATCCTGTGTCTGTAATCCCATTGCCCAATCTGTTCCGCGCCCACTTTGAATCTCCCTGTTCAGTGTGCCGGGGGGACAGTTCTCTCTCTCTCTTCACCGGCTGGCCGGTGCTCTCTCAGCCCCTCTCTCCCCATCACTCCCCTTTCCCCCTCTCCCTCAGAAACCATGCTGCCTCCCGGGGGTAGGACCCCCAATAAACCCTCGTCTAATGAGCACCCTCAGAAGCCGTGTGGAGTCTCCTTGCTTGCCTGCTGCTACCAGCCACACAGCCTAGGGGGGTTCCCCTCGGGACTCCCTGCCCCGAAAAGTACTGCTACAGTTAACCTAGCACAAGCACCATGTTCACCATTCAACTATGTTCTCAACAGCCATATCCACGTGGTTTTTAACACTTTCAGGAATGCTGACTCCACCGCTTCCCTGGGCACTCTGTTCCAATGCAGACAACCATTTACAACTCTTGTCATGAAAAAAAAGATATTCTTACTATCTAATTAAACTTGAGGACAACAAAAGACATGTTTCTGAAACCTAGTCACCATGAATCAACATTTCAAAATAAGAAAAATAACCCAAACCAAATGTCGTGCTTTGACATGAAAGTGATTTTTTCAGGAAGTTGAGTAAACCAATCAGTGGTCAGGTTTGGAAATTGGCACCTGAAGTGACCACTGAAGATAGGGATACGCCTCTGAGAACACAGGGGGTTAAAAGCAGGAACTCCCAAGAGCTCGCTCTCTTTAGTTCTGGTCAGGGTGCTGTGCAAACCTCCCCTGCCCAGCCATGGGGTTGGGTGGGGGAGGGGAAGCCATGCAGCCTGGTCGAGGTGAGCCGAGGGGTAGAAGGACTGGAACCGAACCAGCTCCTGTGGACGGAAGGGTGGAGAGAAATGGAGATGTCTTTGTCATCCCCCCCCAGAGGGAAGAGACAGAGAGTCCGGACGGCACCTGTAACTTTGCCGGCGAGGAGGAGAAGGAGGGCGGCGGGGGGGAAGGCACCCAGCCTTGGCCTTGGGAATCGGCTGCTGGGCAGAGATATCAGCCATCCAGGGAGTCTGAGCTTTTAACCCTTTCCTGAGAAATGAAGGCTTTGTAAAATATTACTCCTCCTTGATTTGAAATAGAAGAGAGACAGTCTGGGATCTGAGATGATGGAAGAAGAAATTCTTGAGTTGGAAGGAGATGATGGAGTGGCTTGTGGCTGGACTTTTCTTGTTAGCCATAGACTGAACCAAATTCTCCTGACAGAAGCTGCACTTAGGGGGGTGCGTTGGTGTGCCAAGAGACCTGTTTCAGTGATTACCAGCAGAGGAGTAGAGAGAACAGAGGAGAGTTGGAGAAGGTGTGGAGAAGCCCTCTATCTTCAAGGAAGAAGAGGAGAAGAAGACCTCTGTTTTAGACCCTCAGCCCCAGGGGAAAATGGGGGGGACTGTAGCCCCAAAATGAGAAACTGAACTGTTGTCTCTTTTGGTCCATGGCAAAGCATCCTTAAAGGAGCCCTATGAGCAGTCTGTCCATGCACGGTGGTGAGAGCACTGTGACATGGAAAGGAGAGTGTCACCATGGCAGATTTTCTCCGGGCGGTTGCCACGTGTGACATGGAAACACAAGGGTGGCAATTGTGTTTCCTGGGGAGTCTGTGGCACAAGAGAGACTCCTGTCTCCCTTGAAAGATTGAGTATTTGAATATCTGAAGGGTGGCAACTTGATCAGGATTCTGGGTGGTGTCTCACTGTTGAGTTTGTTTGGAAATTAGGTGGGAGGAGGAGGGTGTTTTGGAAAGTCTTCATCCAGGATTCAGTGTTTGTAGTTTTTATAGCAGTAGTAGTTTAATAAAGTTCTTTTCTTTGTTACTGAGCTTGGGCCTGCTCTGCTCTGTTCCTGATCACATCTCACAGCAATTATTTAGAAAAGTACATTTTCATGGAGGCGCTGGCATCGCGCCAGTGTCAAACCATGACACCAAATCAAGTAGCATTGTCCCCTCCCTTTGTGTTTCCTGACTCACTCTCCCTCCATTTCTTTTCAAAGTGAGGGCACATGGGTTGAAAGAAGAGGATTACCACCCGTGTCCACATCTTAGAACAAATCTTTTAGCTCCCTTCTGCTGCTCAGTTCATAGAGAAAGAGCAGAGAGCAGGGCAGAGGATTCCTAAGATCCCAGGTGAAAATGTAGTCTGTTGCTTAATGTTTGTGTCGTGCTCAATACCATGTGATCTGGCTTTTGTCTAGAAGATGTAGATATATACAGGAAACAATAATGGATGGGTCAAGTCTCTTTGCTCATTATCACTGATATGCAACCAGAAAGGCAGAAAGTTTGGAAAAATCCAGACCTTCCTCTTGAGGGAATGACGGCAGGAAGGAAAGCAGAGAGAACAATGCCAGACTTCCTGCTGAGGGACTGTTACTCACTTATTAACTGGAACAGGACCCTGGAGCTCCCATCAGCTGGAGTCAAGAGCTTGGGTTGAACTCTTAAGATTCATACAAGTCTCTGGGCTAGCAAAGGCCAGCTGAGACTTGAGTGCTCAGAAAGGCTGGTCCTTTTTGGTACTGAGATATTATTAGAGGATGTTTAAGCAATTTAAAAACAAAACCTCTCTCCCTCAGGGATGTCAGCACCAAGCTCATCTCAGACTTTCTGCTT
The DNA here is from genome assembly GCF_031753505.1 of Anomalospiza imberbis. Taxonomy (NCBI): domain Eukaryota; kingdom Metazoa; phylum Chordata; class Aves; order Passeriformes; family Viduidae; genus Anomalospiza; species Anomalospiza imberbis. The sequence goes on from NC_089721.1 coordinate 11,857,157, forward strand.
CAGGGACCCCAGTCTGTCTTGCTTTGCTAAGGAGAAACAGCAGCAGCTACACGATTGTTCCTGTTCAGAGGGAGTACCTCATGAACTCTGCACTTCTGAACTCTGGCCACAGAGTCATATATATGGTGTTTTTTAAATAGAAATGATAGCTGGCAATGCAGCAGGAATAATGAGACACAGAAAATCAAGTATGTAGGTGGACTAAGTGCAGCCAAGCCCTGGGACCCCAAGGAAAAGTCTGGGCTGCCTGCAGAATTTACAGGAGAAAAAAAAAGACAATACAAATATCTGGACTGGGGGCAGGATCGAGATGCAGAATGGAACTCATCCCTAGCACATAGTAAGTATTTGGCAGACACACAGCATGGGGAATTGAACATGTAGTTCTCATTAGTGAAAAAACACACAGAAGATTAAAGATTTTTTAAACTTTTCTCAAAATTCTTAACTTGCATCCACTTCAGAAAAGCTGTTTCAATTGTGAAATAATTTTTACCTTTCTTTAATACAGCTTAAAATTTATAAAGTTTCTAAGGTAGTTGCTGAGAGATTGTTCATGTTTTTCCACACAAAATCCATGAATCTCAACACTTGTGTCATATATTCTACTGCTTTGGCCCACAGCATCAGGATTCACTGCTTCCAACTCTCATTTCCTTTTGGACTAAACCTGTTTTGAAGATATCCCTCATGAAAACCCTGAGCAAGGGATAGGCAGACACACAGAAAAGTCTGAGTAAATAAGAGTATCTTCCAGTCCTTTGAAAGCAGCAAGCAGATTTTGGCAGGCAAATTATTAGCATGGAACAGCTTTGCCAGAAACCCTGCCATTGCCTGAGTTAACAGGGCCTAGGGGAAGCACCACCCAAGGAAAACTGGTGGGAAGATGCTGGGAAACAACAGCATCACAATTTCCATGGGCAGTGTCTGAGGAAAAATTGTACCTTCATCACAATTTGGTATTTTTTAACCAGGTATGTGGAGGGACTTACTTGGTAGTGTAGCAAAAGTCAGTTTGTCCATGTCTTCTTCTAGAAGAGACATCCCAAGTACAGAGCATTTTGTGTAAATTGTGCGTTACACATTTCAAATTCTGGGGGTCCCCTGGAGAGCCTGAAATCATGTAAGAAATACAGTAAAACACTGCAGGTCAAAAATGAGCAACTGTAAAACAACTGCTATTTTTCACATCTGTAGCCATTCTTCTGAAGTTTTTATTGCATGCATGTCTGGCCAGTATTTTAAAACTGTTGAATGATTTGTGTGCCTGATTAGACAGCCACAGACTCACAGACTTGCAGAAGTACCTGAAATCTGGATTTATACTCAAGCATATAACAGAGGCAGCTGCCTCTTTCCACAATACCCGTTCCTTGCCTAGCCTAATAAGCAGGCTTTGGGCCAATGGCAAAACCGTAAGCTTTGATTTTTGCTCTCCTCCATCTCATATATGGAGGGCAATTAATGACAGGACACTTAATGATAACGTGTGAAATGGCTGAAGAGAGCCAACATATACAGCAAAAAGGTTTTAATGCAGACATTTACATCAACACCCAATTTAACACCCAGTTTTGCACTGGTTTGCAAGATGCTGCTGGGTGCTGGTAGAAAGCAGAAACCAGGCCTGGCACTGCCTCCATCCCTGGGATGGTGTGGGGCCACAGAGGTGATGGGTTTTGAACATACATACAGCAGGAAAGCAATGCAATTACAAGGTACAGAAGCTACAGAGAAAAAGTAGTTACTTAATTACATTGCAATAAACTCACCTATCTCTTGGCTATACATTACGCTTCTTAAGCATAAAATAGCTAGTGCTAAAAGGCAGCGGAGGCTAGAGTTCTTCCACATTCTTCTACTGTTTGTTTTAAGAATAGCAGCTTTAAGCAGGAGTAAACATCATCTTCCAAAAAGCTGGTCAGTTCTAAAATTAAATACAGAAATAAAAAAAAAAAAGACCAAAGTTTAAATTCTGGACCTGGTATGCCACAAATACCACTTTTTGTCCTATATACTTTTCTTCTTCAGTAATGTTCCCAGGCATAGCAACTCCTTTTCCTTCATCTGGCAAACAAGTATCTTCTCTGTTACAAGTCCTTGATTCATGCATTTTCTCTAAGACATTTCCTCAAGAATCATAGACATATAAAACCCTACAGTTCATAGGTACTCTTCAGGACTATCTAATATCAGAACAGAACAGGCAGAGTATTGGCAGAGTATTCTCTTATGATAAACCTCTTCATCTTAGATGAAATGGCATATCTACAAAGGATATTGTATACCATGAATGGAAATGACCTCTGATTAATTTATGCATTTAAAACCAACACACCATCTGTTTTCTTCTTTCCTCTGCTCAATTCTCAAAAAGCTGTGATTCAAAGCTATGGGATGCCCAAGACATTGCAGAACCAGATCTGATCATCCAAGATCACTGGTTCAATCCAGTCTTAACTAGTAATGCCTGGAGGAAAAATAATGGAGAAAAAAAAGTGAGCCATTTCTTTATCAAAAAAATACTTCTTGCTGCAACTACTGATGTTAGAGTAAAAACTTCTCTGGAATATTATGTTAAGTGTGTTCATTGAAGATTTAACAAGTTTCTTGTTTTAAAAAGAGAAGGTCAGCTGTTCAGCAGGACCACTTAGTTCCATCCACACATCAAACACAATCAGATTTTGTTTTCAGAAGGGAAAAACTGCAGGAAAACCTATCCGAAATCTCATTTCTGGTGCATGGTTTCCCTGCTACCTGAAATCTGTGAAGACATAAGCACCCTTCCAGAGACCATAGCTCTCATGTAGCCAGAGGTCTTTTCAGCAACCAACAGCAGGAGCTGGATCATTTTCATGTTAGAATATGACCAAGTCTACCTGTCCTACAGAGCAGCTTTGTTCCCATTTTGTCCAGGATTCTATTCTGAAAGGCTCCTGACCTTGACTCAGAAATATCTTCCAAAGCCAGACGACTATGATCAGAATAACAAACTTTGTCTAGAAGTCTCTGTAATATTTAAAGAAACCCCTTTACTCTGAAGTTCCCTGTGCCAGGTCTGTGCTTCGTCATCCCATGTATTTTTATTAGCTTGGGTTTTTGTTTGTTTGTTTTTTTTAAGGAATCTTTCCTTAGGGGACAGCTGGAAATGCATGAAATGCTCTTCTGTCCATTACCAATCTGCACTGTGTGAGAAGAAACACAACAGCACTATGCCAAATAATCCAGAGCTCCTCACAAGAAGCCATTTCTCTTCTTTCTCTTGGTCTGCAATAACCAGGTTGAAGGAAAGGTCCAGGCAGCATAAGAGATGAGAGAAATACTATAGTCAAGACCACTGTTATATGTGAAGGGTACCCATAAAACTTAGCAATTATTTTAATTTCAGCATGCGCTCAAATCACTTGAAAACCTCACAAAACACATATTAATTTAAGCTACACTGCCCCCAGAAAGTATTTTTCATATATTCCTAATTTGTAATATCCATGCTGTGTAACTTGTTAAAAGCTAAATCAGGTGCAGAGGTTGACAAATCCAGGTAAAGATGAATCAAGAACCAACCAGTACATAAAATATATGATCTCTGCACCAAATTCCCCCTTTGCATTCTGGTGTATCTCAGGGTACTCGTATTTCACCATGTTATTAACAAAAATATGGGATGCTATCTCTAGGTTTAAATTTTGCACACAAACCTCTAACTTCATAAACAGCGTGAAGACCACTCAGACAAGCCTGGGAGTTACATTAATAAAATGACTGATTTCTATTTCAGTCTATGCAATATATGTAAATTTTATCTGTTTCTGAGGACTTCTTCAAAGGCTATTTCTGGTTTGCAGAAAAGTCCAAACCCAAAATTTCAAACTCTATAGCACAGTCAATTGACAGTCCTCTATCACCTGGCAAAGTCAAGGAAAGATTAAAAGGCACTGATGCCACTTGAAGACGAGAGAACTGAGCTGTTAATTAAATCCCAAGCCTCTCATATTAATCCCAAGTCTCTAAACACATTACCTGTGTAGATACATGAAAAACCTGCTTGGTCATGCCAGGTTTATGAGGTAGATTCAACAACTATGTGTGTGTATGTGTATTTTAAGAAAATCTGGTTTTCTGCACCTCTTTCAACACGTAGGTCACTGAGTTGTCCTCCTACTGCAGAAGTTTTAAGAGTAACATCATAGCAGTGCATTACAAGAAATCTGAGTCATACCAAGTTCTCATAACTCAAGAACAGTTTTAATTTCAGTTTCAGAGTCAGGCACAGAAGTGAACCTATGTAGTCTCACGCAGAGTAAGATGAGTCTTGTAAACCACAATCTTTCGTAACAAGAATAGACTCCCTAGTTCTTATTCACATTTTATAACTTGCTGAAAAGTTGGCAATTAGAATCCTCATGTCACATAATTAAATGCCATTAGTCAGGAGAAAAGACTCCCATTTATAGGCTTGTTTTAATTAAAAAGTTACAAAATAATTGAAGTACTTTAAAAATAGGAAGTTTACTTTCTTTGGATGAAAGCTGCCTTCCACCAGTTCAAGACTAACTCAGCAAGGCATGGATGTTTTTCCTTACCCTGAAAGATATGAAAAGCATATCATCCTCTAGACAGAGGTACTCTTAGGAGCAGGGATATTTATTTAGGACAAGAGAGCTCGACATTGTCAGAAGAAGGTAAAACCTTGACCGTGGTTGCCTGGAGTGCAACCAGAGCAGTTGTTACTAAATATAAATGTCTTTATTCTACAGGTCTTTGTTTTTAAAAGCAGTATAAAGGGTGTTACGTCCATTGTCTCCACCAGAAAAAAAGCCACTGGAATTAAACCACTTTTAACAGTTGTCCATCTTAAAAAATAGCACATCCCATAACCATCTCATTTCCTTGGGCCATATATTCATGTCACTTAACTGGCACTATCATCAGCATTCCAAATGTGCTCCACAACTATCTCTTGCTCCATTTTAAGCACATTACTTTGTCCTATCTCCAGCAGACAAAGAACAGTTTATCCTCTGCCTTGCAGCAACCTCTTACATAGAAGATGACTGATACCACATCTCTAATAGCACCTCCCTTAAAAGCTCCAATTTTTTTCACCATTTCCCAGTCTTAGTTTTTAGACTTCTGATCATTCCTGGAATAAACATTTCTCCATGAACCAAAGCTGCTGTATCCACAGTTTTGAAATATCTCTGCCCTGAGGCCTGAGCATTATCAAGAACAATGAAGGAACTTCCCTAAGGCAAACCTATGTATTTACACAGCCCATGCGATATTTGCTTTCTCCTACATTCAGACCTTGTTGACTCAATATCAGTGTGTGATCCAGCCTCAGATACTTACAAAGCTGCCACTTAGCTGTTTATTTAGTACTTCAGACCCCAGTCTCATCCTCAAACCTCCTGACTGTGCGTGTGTTTGCACAGCAAATTCACCTTAAAGTCTTTGCCTAAAAGGTCTTTGACTTTTGAAATTTTAAAATACTGAAAGAGCCTCCCATAAATCTATGCTAAATAAAAAATTTGTGGGCGCATACAGAAAGCATTCACATGCAAATTCATGCCATAACAACAGCAGGCTTGAATGGCAGGCTTCAGTGTAAACTGCCCTTCTTTAAGATCAACTACTACAAGCAGGATTCTATAATAAGTGTAGGAAGGTACAGCACACAGGAATTCCCTGACTTCCACCCAGGGCTTTATGTCATGCTACCCTTGCATCTGTGGTCAGAAAAAAGAAATTCTGAATTTCTTCTTACACAGACAAGGTAGCAAAAGAACAGTTAGATTCAGATTCTTAACCACTGAAGCCAGCAGTTGGTGGCCAATATTTAAAAGAGCTCAATAGTCATCGTGGACTTTTAAAGATGTTTTGATTCAGTCAGTGCATCTAGTGAAGATCAGATAGATGAGAAAGGGAAAAGGACTCCAAGACAATAATGGGAAAATATGTGAGGACAGCTTTGCTTCAAAATCTTGTCAGCTGTAAAGAAGGTTAAAGGTTCTGTGACAGAGAAAATGAGGGCAGCTAAGATATTACCAGTCTCTTTAGACTTAACCTCTTAAAGGGGAAAGCAGAAAATAACTGGTATGTCTCTTTCTGACTCTGTTATTACTTATTTCTTGGCTTAACTGGCTCTGTGTATCCTATTTTTTTTCAGCATAGCTGACCAAATGCTCAATTCTCTTAAAAAAAAAGTGTTTTCTTAGTGAGTTGTAACAGATCAGTTCTCTAAGCACAAAAGTTCTGCAAAGCTTTGTTGTACTTTTGAGTTTTCTGGTCTCCAAATGTATTTCATTGTCAAGTGCTTGGAAACCACTTTGAAAACAAACAAAACAGCTAAAAAAAAAAAGAAAAATCAATAATCTTTCCAGCCTGCTTTTTGCCTGCAGCCTGATCTGACAGTCATAAGCCTCCAGATACATTTTTTAAAAATGTCTATGAATTGAGGATTAGTTGCTGGAGTTTTTATAGATATACTTCTGCTCCAGAAGCAGATATCTGAAAAGAAATGGTTAAAAAGTCAGCTTATACAAAAGGTTTAGGAAACTAAGTGGAGAGGTCTAGATGAAACCATGAAATAAGTAAAAATATATGTAGTAAGTGCAAATGGAGAAGTGTCTTTGTCAATAAATTTTCTCAAGTTAAAATTTTTATTTTGCCTCCACAGCTAAAGGTATCATAATAATTTACCACCAAATGGGATATTAAAAGCTCTTAAGGAAAATTATTACATAGCATACCACCAAAATATTGTACAGAATGATAAGGGGCTGAATTTCTGGCAATACTAGACAGCCATCACCCCAAAAACTATCAAGCAGAAATGCAAGTGCTAAGTATGTGCCTAGATCAAAGAAGAAAATTTACTCTGCTCAGCAGGTGGAGAAAGATCATTTTACTTGTCTCTGCTGAAGGATACTAATTCAGCATTCAAAGTGAAAGAAAACACATTCACATCCAGGTAAAAATGCATACATCAAGTTATGCATTCCACTGTTGCCAACTGAAAGCTTCCAAAAAAATTCCCCTATCTGAAAAACCATGCCAGAAGTACACATTTCTGGGAAACCAAGCAAATGGCCAATACAGCTGGCAGTAAAGGCAATGAACACAGAAACAGAAGATGAACTGCCTTTCTTTAGCAAAGCTGATCCCACAGGCTTCAGTCTTTGACTTTAAAGCTAGCTGAGTAATAATAATAAAAAAAAGAATTAATAAGATTTATTTGAGGCAGAGAGAGCTTGGCTGTTTTTCAACAGAGTACATTCTTCCACCTCTTTGAAAAAATTTCCAAAGTTGAGAAAAAAATCTCTGGTAATCTAGATGCAGGCTTTCCCTCTCTGTTTTATAACATGGCACTATTCCACTTTATAAAAGATTTGCAGAACATGAATCACCGAAACTTGTTTATAAACGGAGACTGAGTCCCATTTGGGAATCTGGCTTTCCCCAGTTCTGAGGAATTAATTTAAAAATCTCCTATTTCTTTTTCTGAAAGCTGATAAAATAATTCAAGTTTCCTATCTACACCAAATGTCTTCTAATCTGCAGCGGAAGAAAAGGAAACAAAGACAGGGTGTTAATATATTATTCAGTGAATGTGCAGGAATACACAAAGCCAAAATTACAGTCCTATGAGACATTTGTTTTATTGGGGTCTTTTTCCTGTCAAGCATAAGAAAAATTCCCTCCTCACTGCGTCCTCTAGCTGCCAAACAGCAGCATCACCTCTGAGACACTGCAGTTAATCTTATAGGCACCCCAGCCTGCCTCTGCAAGGAGAAGTGAGAATTCAGGAGACCAGCTCAGTGCAAGGATCAACACTTCAGCGTTTCATTTTCAAAGCTTCTGGTCTCAAGCACCACCTACAGACACAAGCATTTTAGCAAGTAATTTTACCAACAAGGGTTAAAGTTCACCCCAGATGGAGTAAGTATGTCACCTGTCTCAGCTTCTAAGGCCAACTTGCAACTCCGCCTGCATTCCAGTATTTTCAGTTCTTCCTTTTTTTTTCTGATTCCAGGACTGTTAGACACTATGGAAATACAAATAAGCAAGCTGCAGACTGGGAAAGCTGCAGGGTACTTCCAGGTGGTGATTTGCATGAGAAGCACCTTTCCCTGGCAAGGACATGAGATGACAAATTCATGAACAAGTGTCACAACTGAAGAATGATTTTACAAAAGCCTTTAGTACCTGTTGGAGAGCACAACACACACAAAGAAACTGAGATGCTCAGGACTTGCCTTTTGAAATAAAGGAAAAAATGCAGCAGAAGCAGATATCAAATACTTTGTATTTATACCATGTATACAATTTTGAGATGGATTTGGAAATTACAATGGAAGATTCCTTCATGGAGTCAATGGAAGACTCATGTAAACAAAAAAAAACCTACCAAACAAGAACATGACAGATCACTGGGAAGAATACCCCTGCTGGGACCAATGAGCTGGAGAGAAAAAAACATGGTGATACTGAATAGGTGGAACAGTCAGACAGAGCAGTGGACTGAAAGGGCAATAAAAAGCAAAGAAACACTGTAGGAACTGATTATATTTTTCTACCACAATCAAAAGGTAACTTACTAGGTGACTTTTCTTGTTTTTCAAGCAAAATATGCATTTTGGACACTTTGCCTTTTGCTCTCATTGATTTATGCCTGTTTTCAATTAAACTGTATGCTAAGTTAAAAACTCTTAGTCCTACTAGAGTAATTTTTTCATGCATTGTTCAGTGTTCCTAGCGTGAGATTTTTCAGAAGAATGAAGACACTTTCAAAAGAAAATTGGGTGTCTCACTCCTGATTTTGGAAGTCCTTGCCATATCAATTAGTCATCAAGTACATGTTTAAATACAAGCACATCAATGACTACTAGGAGCACAGCACTGCTCTCCAGATGGTAACAACAAAAAACAAACTCTTCTGAGAAACAGAGTGAACCTTAATACTACCAAAAATAGACTAAATATGTTTTGGGATATTTGCAAGCCTGTTCATGATTTATTGATGTTACATATTAGGACAATATTATTATAGATTACCCCTAGGTCTTATTAGACATCAGAAGAGGCACGCTAGAAAGATCTGGACTGCAGTACAGTAAAGGTTGACTTCACTCTGCAGCAATTTCCTCAGCAGGGTATGTCCATCCAGATGCTGAGTTTCACCAAGTTTGTAAGGAGACAGTATGCTGAGATCTCACCTCCTCATCCTGACTGAAGTGAACCTGAGCAGTGTGTTCAAAGGTTACTGCAAGGGTGAGGGGACAGACAACACTTTATCAGATAAGCCCAGCTTCCTTAGGAAGTCAACTCAAATTAACAAGCACAGATTCTTCTGCCATAGAGGTGCAGATGGAAAACACCTAATCATCTGAACAAAGAACAAAGCAAAGGGGTGAAGGTTAAGGGACGCTACTGGCCAAAAGAGAATTTTTGATCTTCTAGGTTATTGTGCTGTGCAGGAGAAGGAAACAGCTCAGAGTCACTTACACACTTGTGTTTTAACCCATTCAAAATTTTTCTTGATATTTACTACAACTGGCAAATTAATATTGTATGGAGATAAAGGACGTACTTTAATAAATCTGATTCAGCTACACACATTTCCTGATATGCTTGAATTTGGTGACCTCATGATCGACACTTCCTTGAATTCTTGTGCTTTGCAACACAGCATGGAACAAGTACAGTGAGCAAATGCACACAAGTCCGATTACTAAAGAATACCTCTTATCATAACTCCAGTGGCTATCCACTATGCCTTTTCAATACTTAATACAGGTGCAAAGCATAGAAAAAAAATGCACCCACCTTTTTTTTTTCAGTACATAAACCAAGAATCCAATGAAAGCAGACAGAGAGGTTTCCACTTCTCCAATGCTTATTGCGTTTTACTGACATGTAACTGGAAGAAAACGTAATCTAATTATTTCAAAGCACGTTTCAGTTTTGGAGGATACTGTTAGCCACTCTGTAGTTCTCAAAACAGCACGTCTTCAGAAGAAAATGTCAATTGCCCACATTGTCAGCTGCATTTTACTCAATGTCAGGTTCAAGGGCCAGATCACATCACTCAGTCTTTACAAAGACTGCAGGATAAAATTGCTTTTCCTTAGAAGAGTCATGTTATCTGCATAATACTGTCCCTGCCGGTTCTCTTCAGGTCATATGGCCTTGTGAACTCACAAACATTTAAGAAGCTGACCTTATTAATGAGAGTTTATTTTCCTTTATCTGGAAATGTCCAAAAACTTATTTTGAACTATATGACCTTTAATCTTCTTTCCATCACAGGAAAAGCCTAATTAGTTTTATAAGAGAACACTGATAATTACTGAAGCAATTCCAAGTGTGTTTTTTTTAAAAACCGGCAATGACCCAAGGGTTGGAATCCTTCATTGTTTACAATAAAACCTGTGGTATTCAAATTATTTTAAGGTACAATGAACCAAATCCAAAGAAAGTCTCTCTTCACGTGTACAAAAAGCACATAAATAGATCAAATGCTGAAATACAACTTTCACATTAAATAATATACGGAGAATAAAGAGCAACAGTTATGTAATATCCTTTTACAGTGAATGTAAGGAATGAGAGTCACTTATGAGAAATAAATTGATTTTTTTAACTAATCAAGGAAATGGGCAATTCCTGAAACTACAGATCTATATTTCCTGACAAATTCCTGTTGTACTAATCTTTATTGAGACTAAAAGCTCTCAAGACCTGCTGTAGTTCCTCTCTTAATAAGTATCTGACAGATCACATGAAGATATATTGCAGCATGTTATCATGTATGACCACCCTTCCACTGGGATAGGGACTTTTCTCTCTGCTCTGCACACAAGTGGGCCCTCAATGCTGCAATTCCCCTTCCAGTCTTGACAAAAAAGGATGGTTTACAATTTAGTAGGACATTATCAGAACAAGTCAGTCCATGTGTAATTACACAGCAGTTGTATTTCCTTCATTTATTTCCTTCACATGCTGTTTTAATTGTATTTTGTTCCCCCTAGACTTTTTCACTTACACATATATACATTAATATCCCCTCCTTTTAAGGTGGCAAAGTGTTGGAATTAACTACTCAGCAAATATTGACTTCTACAGTTAATATACTGGAGATGGTCTCTTTGCTAATTAAATCTCACAGACACAGGCTATAAGAAATTTCTATTAACCACACAGTTCATGCACGTACATGGACTCACTCTCATGCCTGTTTATGGTAACAGTACTCCCTCATTCTCTTCCTGCTCACAGCTTCCACTGGAGACAGGGACCCAAACAACAGGCAGGCACACTGATCCAGCTTTCTGAGGGCAACACTACTCCTCCTTTTCTGCTCTGCTCTGCTCACAAAGGTCCCTGCAAAGGGCTTATGGTCCACTTGCAGATCTTGCAGCAGCGCAGCAACCAAGTGCCTCAATATAAACTGACTCTTTCATGTTATCCTTTCTACCCATCTAAAAGACTTTGATGCTACCAAGAAACTTACAACCTCACCTCAGTTTTAGTGTGCTCCTTCATGTTATCCCCTCTACAATGCAGGACTTCCTTAATCGCTTACTGCAATGCGAGAGGAATGAGATGTAGTTGTTTTCCAAGTAAATTAACACTCAGCTTTCAGTTTCCCATAATTTAGACTGATCATTCAGTTTAGGCAGTACACAGTCTAAAAAGAAAACATGAATGAAAGTTCAAAATTTTGTTTTCAATTTTTGCAAAATGACTATAAATAGAATTCAAACACAGACTGAAATCTCCCAGTCCACAAAAAAGATGCTAAAAATTCCAAACTTTTTCAGAATAATCTAAATGAGAAGTTTGTATTTTGTCTGTTGGATGGATTTTTCTATCTTAGAAAGTTTATTTATTTTTCTTGATGTAAAAAACCTAGCAGCTCTTTAGGTGTTTCATAGAGGGTCTCAGAATAGAAAATACTGCTATAAAAGTACTTTGCAGGGATGTTGTCCTGGTTTCAACAGGGATAAAATAGTAAAGAGAACTCTGCACCATTAAAATAGTGCTCAGAAAAAGAAACAAAGCAATGAAGATATGAAGATTTTAAAATAATACACACGATGGCTAGGATCCATGATTTTTACTGCTGTAAAATAAAACAATGCTTTTCTGCAATTTCTTTTAGCAGTTAAGAAAAGCAGAGAATCGATTCCCTGTAAATAACCCACCAGCAAGTGCTGAGACAGCAGCATCTGCAAGGGTAATGATGCTGCACCTCATTTAAAATTGAAAGCAGCTCATGCAAGATTGAGACTGCTACTAATAGGACATAGAGTGAGGCAGTTCCACAAGTCTCTTCTGATATGATTCATTCTTAGGATAAGAAAACTAAACAGAAATTTTCAAGGCCATGTCTCACATCTTCACATCACTTTCACATGACCATCATTATAGCATCTGTAACTTGCATCTGCCTCTTCTCCCTCAATCCTCCCTTGGAAGTGAGATTCACCTCCTGAAGTACTCTTTTGTTTTTCTCTTCTGAAAGGTGACTATAAAAAAGGGCTGAGGAGAGGAAAAAACATCCTTGGATTTTACACCCACAAGTCATACCAACTTTTCTATCTATGCTTAACAGGGTTCTTCCTTCCTGCTATTATTAGTAAATCTCACAGTTTACTTCTCTCAGCATTGAGCTGGCAGATAAAGCACAAAAGAAGAAGGATTTCTTACTTACTAGCTTCCGACACCAATAATACACAGTAGCATGTAAAAACCTTTTCCTGTGGAAGGTTGTTCATCACATTTTTCACGCATTGTTGCTGATATGTTTAACTTTTTTGTTTCACAAGTCAGCAACGAAGCAGCTATTGTTTCCAAAGTGCTGAGCAAGTCCAACTGTGGGAGCAAGAGACGTGTGACAATTCTCAATGGTCTCTCTGGTGGCTGCAGACTGAGGTGGCCAGACATAGGGAAGAAAAGGCAGGGGCAAGGGGATCCTGACAAGCTGGAGAACTAAAACCTGGGTGTAGTTATATGAATCAGAAGTTCAGTTTATTTTTAGTTTCTATTCCAGTATTCTATTCGTTAGGAAAAATTCTGCTCTTCATTAATCTAGTCAGGTCTATTCAGAAACACAGCACATTAAGCACAGCACAGACGCATTAAGGCCAAGCACATCCTTACAAGTTCACCTGTCAAAATCCAGAGACTGGCAGAACCTTTAATTTTATGGTATGAAACACCAACACATAATTTTTTTATTCCTTGTGTGAAATATTACTCTACAAAAGCTTGTGCCTATCTCATCACAGAGCAAGTCATTAGAACTCACAAAACATTACACAAATAACACCACCACAAACATCTTTGGAGAGCACTCTGCTTTTCCCATTTCTGCACCTTCCCATACTAAAGAGCTATTCACAGAATCTGCACACAGACTAGAAGTGCAAAACATATTTAGATGCCAATACATATGCCTCACAGATATAAGTATTTTACTTTAGAATATTATATACAGAAAATATTTGTAAACTGCAGTAGAAGAGCTTAAAAAGATAAGATACCTTTGTAGGTATTAGGAATATAAGTGACAAATACGTTATTTTGTCCAAATAAGAAAATTTTAAAAACTAAAACCAAACCAAACCAAGTGACTATCACTAAGTATGGCAAAAACTAATGGTCAAGAGGACTTGTGCAACAAAGAAGAGGTCGAGTGAAGGCAATTTTTACCAATACTTGTTCAATTCTTAAAGTCATCAGCTCATCAAAAAGCTGGGTTTAGATTGCAGCATCTTATTCATGTTAGTTCTCAGGCCTCATGAAACAAGCTGCTAAATGCTATCAGAGATCACCCATGTCCTCTGCAAGAGGGTATTTGATAGCCAAGGAGTGCTGCTCATGACTAACTCACTGCAGATTTATGCAAGATAATAAGCCTCAGTAACCACATATATACACATATTGCTCTGGAATTTCAGAAACATAAGTATATGACTAATTCTAACTTACTAATGAAGCTATGCACAAACTCACATTTGCACTGTTGGCAGGAGCCCAACTGCAGGAGCTTTCCTTAGTCTTCAGTACAGGAAAGCTGAACGGTGAACTGGGCAGTCACATGAAACACCTGAAGCTGAAAGACTCGTATTCATTGCTAGGAATGCCACACTTGAGGATTACTCAGAAAAGATGTGAAATTATATGTTCTGTCTCTGAGTGTGTGAAGAGGAAAAATAACACAATTTTGCTGAAAGCCTGTTAATGACCTAATTCTACAGCAGCTATTGTAATGCTGAGTGCTTGCTCCCATTTATGTCTGCAGTAATCACTGCCCAAATTTCAACCCAGAGCTACCTACTGATTAGCAAGTATGCATACACCAGGGGAAAAGGATAGCAGACAAGAATCTAACGTTTTCAAGGATACATTCTTTGCATGTTAACACCAGATGCACCACTCAGTAGTTGAAATATGAGGAAGGAACCGGAAAACATTTTCAAAGTTTTCGAAGTATCAGTTATCGCAGCCCAAGCAAATAAATACATTAAAGATATTGAAAATAAAAGTCTTAACAACTTTTTCTGTATGGATCAGGCTACCTTACAAAACCTGCTGATCCAAGAACACAAGAGAAAAACTAGCCATTCATCAGCAGTGGAAATAGTTTCATCCAGTACAAAGTCGATTTATACTCAGGATCAAATTATTACTTTGAACAGTTTGGGTCTGTTGTTGCAAAGGCTAACACAATATAACTATTTAGTTTAGAGAGATTACTTGGTCACAGTTCTCAACTATCTACACAGAGAAAGAATTTAAACTTAGCCCACAATGTAAAACACGAGAGGAAATGCCATGTAGTAGACCTCCACTGAAAAGCGAACATTGTGAAAAGTAAAACTAATTAAGTATTGGCAAAGGTTTTCATGGGAGGAGTGAACTGGTTGACATAAAAATAAGATTGGATGTATTAATTACTAAGAAATTCTAAATACGGGTTCAATGCAAATCTTACTATATTAAAGCCTTTAGTTCACATTACTGCGTCAGACTACATTAGTACAAATCATGCACATATCTCACTTTAGAAAGTTTTTTAATAGTGAAGACAATATGAAAGGGACAAAATACTGATTTTGAGGTAAGACTTACAATAAGGGTCACATAATATTTTGCTGGATTTATGTCCAGACTGACCCTGTCTTTTAAAATATGTGGCAATATTTGGTCAAAAATTTCCCATCATCTTGAAAAAGAACCAGACCAATCACATTTAATTTGGAGCAGGCTGTTCTATATTGGGAATTGTGACAATGCTGCTCTAGCAGATGAAATACGAGTTACGTGCCTTGAGACCTGTGCACTAAAGGCTTCCCACAGCCATGACTTTTGGAAATGTGTGGAGCAGGTGGAAAGAGGGGAAAAGGAAGAACAGGTAGAATCTAGGAAACAGATGTTATTATCCTCACAACTAGGTGAAGCCCTAGAGGAGTTTGACATTTAAGTTCACCTCACAAACACAGTACTTCTGTTTTTGCCGCACATGACTCAAGACAACGCATAAGTTTACAACAAAAATAGTATTTTTTCCCTTTCCTTTCACCTCCTCTCTTTTTTCTGCCTAGGATTAGAAACATATCTCCTAGGTTTTAGCTCCAGAGTAGCTGTAAAAACCTCAGAGGCCACACATCTCTTGCCGCAAGTGCTGAATTTGATCCAAAACATGAATTATTGTGAAAATTAGTTATAATTGGAATACTTATATTCACCCTCTGGGCTTTAGAATCTGCAGAAGCTCCACCTATAATACTGACCATTATGATTTTCTTCTGAAGCTTATTTGATTTAGGAAGCATTTTTGCTTTGCAGTAATATTCAAACCAATTATTTGAGATTTTGAAACTCTGTCCTCACTGATTTTACACTTACGAGAGGCCATTAGAGCACCCAGTTCAAGAAGGACAAAACCATGATCTGCCATACAAACATAGTTACATCACATGATGAGCAGCACTGCTGTCTTGGCACAAGAGCTTCTGG
This sequence comes from Anomalospiza imberbis, assembly GCF_031753505.1. Lineage (NCBI taxonomy): Eukaryota > Metazoa > Chordata > Aves > Passeriformes > Viduidae > Anomalospiza > Anomalospiza imberbis. The sequence goes on from NC_089721.1 coordinate 11,873,186, forward strand.
ATGACTGTGCTAAATCCTCTTTGGAAAGGAGAAGGGCTTCCAGGCTAAGGCAGTACCACCAAGTAACCCCAAAAGGCAATTACCCAGACCTGCCCCATGCTGAGCAGAGCCCAGACTCTTCTTTCACTTGTCCAAATTTTTCTTTCTTATAGATTCTCCAAGATACATGGGATGTGCAACTCTCAAACATGCATGTAATTTGAAATGCAGCTAATAAATGAAAAGAAAATATGAATATCATATATTCTCAGACCACCCTGATGGACTGCAGTGTGGAGGTGTCTTCACCCACAGCCTAAATGCTGCAGAAGGGCTCACCTTCACACTTATTGAGACCACCCTGAGTCTGGACTAGACAACTTTGCACCAAGTGGCCTTGGTCATCATCTGGCTCCAAAGAAGCTTTTCTTGTTCTGTGTTCAAAGTTCTGAGTTTTCGGGCCCCATGTTGGGCAAATCCCTGAGGGCTCCCCTGGCAGGGGGAAACCCCCTTGAAGCAGCTCTTTATTAGGAAAAGCAGATGCACAGGATTTTTTTGGTCTTCATGTTCTTGTTTTATTGTTATCTTATAATGACTTCAGCACACTGTCTGCACTCAGACCTTACATGCGTAAAAACAGCACAAAATGGCTAACAAACTCGTGCCACAAGGTCTTTTTAAGTCTAATCGAAAACTAAACTACCCAATTAAGGAGTGACACCTAGATTATTTCCCTCTTTAACTGAATAACTGACCCCTAAAGGCCCGCAATGCGGATTTTTCTGCCCAATTACAAGATACCACCCAAACCCAAGAAGAAGAAGGAAGAAAAAAGAAAGGAACTCGAGACAACACCCTGCATCCTCCATATTGCATCTATCTACAAAACGCTAAAAATCCTAAAATCTAAATTTCTCACCCATGTGACATAGTAAACTACTCTCTACAATCTCTACAATCTATTTCACACTTTTGTGGTCTCTGGTTTACTTTGAGACTTAGGAGGCCTTCTCCATGAATGAGGGTCAGTGTTTTCCTGGGAGTCAGAGCACCCCAGGGCAGACAGGGGGATATCCCCCATGCCCTGGGTTTCCACTAAAGTGTTTGAAATGAAGAAAGAGCAATTTTTAAAGCTTTAGGCTGAAACGTGTGTCATGCCCAAGGGCACAATGTGGAGAGCATTGAAGGGCATCAAGGCAGCTGGGAGAGAGCTGGCTTGCGCTGCTCACCACCCTAGCCAACCTTGCCATAGGCCATACCCATACCATCCAGAAAAATTGCTTAACTGTGCCTGAGTTATGTACAGTCAACTGAGTCTGCATTTCTTCTTGGAGTAACTAATTTATTCAGCAAGCAAAACTAGCTTAAGTGGATGGCTGAGGCCCAGAAGTAAAACATGGACCATTTCTGAGCCAGATTGACAGTGTAAACCACCCTCAACCACCCCTGTTGCTTGTACTACTTTCATTATACCTTTAAGCAACTTGTGCAATAATGACAAAATTATGCAAGTATAAGAAACATTCCAGCATACTTTTCAGGCAGTGTTTATCACCTAAAGAAAACACTCAAATACATTGCTTTATTTAAATCTCATGATTATGCACTACAAATTACCAGGCAACCTTGACATGAAACTATCAATGTTCAGTCAATATTATAAAGGTGTTATCAGTGCAGCTGTAGGTACAAAGCAAGCACAAATGCATACCTCTATTTTTGGAATATATGTATATTCCAAAATAAAGTACTTTTTGACTGTTCAAAATGCAGTAAGCTATACTGGCAGAGAACACTAGCATAACATTACTCATCAATATAGAACCATTCCGCTCCAAAACAAAAGAAAACAAAAAGCCCCAAAAAATCTCCAAAAAAACTCCACCAAAACCTAAAAAAAACCCCACAATAATTTCCTAACCAATGGTACTGTATCACTGAAACTGGTTGACTGGGGAGAGAATGCTGTAACATAAAATCAAGCTCAAGAAAGGACTACTTAATCTACTTAAGGAAATTTCAGGAGATTGAGGCTGGCTGAAAGGCTGTGCTTTTGGTTTTGCAGGAAACTTCCCCTGAATTGCTGGGTATAGCAATGAGAAAGGAGACTGCTCCCTGACAACACATGGCCCAGTAGAGGGGGGAGGTGTTGCTAAAACCAACCTGCCAACTCAGCAGTCCATCCTCTACCATGGGCTGTGCTGAGGGTCTGATTTTTGGCAGGGTAGGAAGTGAGGCAGAAGGAGCAGGGAATTGACACAGCGCTGTCCTTCTTTCCATGACATGTGCTTTTGTAACTTGTGCGCCCTGAGGTAAAAGGCACAATTTGGACTCAACAGCTGACAACTCAGCAGTTCTCTGCCTGTGGGATAAGGGAAAGCTGGTTCTGCTGTAGCAACAGTTGACCTCACTCCAGTGCCAGCTCCAGACAGTGCACAGAAAGGAGGGGGTGCATATGCCCTTCAAAACCTTACACCCTGACCAACATTCATACCAATGGCTTAGGATCTATTTTTAGCCTAAGCACTTTCTGCTTACAGTGAAACCTGCTACTAGGAATGATTCCAAGAGACAGCAGCAGGGAAAGGCAGACGGCAGCGAAGTGGCAAAAGGCCCTGTTGAGCTTCTGGTGCTTGCAAGAGTTCAAGGACCTTGTGGACACACAGCAGCAGGGCTCCCACAGTCTGTAAATGTAGGGACTGCAAATTTTCCAGAGGAAGGAGGACAGCAGTGATCAGCAAAGAAATGATGATGTGTATGAAAAACAGTCCCCATATATATTTCTCAGGGACAGATAAGAACTTTCGAAGATCATTTATTCTAATTAAAATCTGTTCGTTTGTAAGTCAGTAAGAAAGGAAAGCAAAGAACACAGGGGACTTCTGTGTTTTCTAGTGATAGATATCCTAGCTGCCCCTCAATCCCTCAAAATACAGGTAAGAAAATAGGTCTGTTCATCTAGGAATTTATATGGTCCTCATCATTGCCATGCTAATGACTCTGGAAGAAATCCATATGATTCTGGAAGATCATCCCTGAAGACATTTAAGCATGTATAAAACCCAGACTTTTGATGCTTCAGTCAAAGGAGACATGTTTGAAAATCCCACTTAGTTGCAGGTAAACATTAGAGAGGAAAAAGAAATAAAAGGAGAGGTGATGATAAATTTTCTAGGCATCAACACACACAGATGCAATCTCATCTTTGACAGGGCCATACCACTTGCCTGATGCTAAAGCACTCAAGATTCACAAAGCAACTACTCCCTGCTTGCATCTGCTGATAAAAAGAGCACAGAACCAAAGAATCAGGTTCCAAAGAAAAAAGCTGTTGCTTTTGTTTAAAGACATAGGAGAAGAAAGCAGCAGGAATGATCCCTTTTCTGAGGCAACCCAAGACACTGCAGCACTTGCGGAGGCATCAGAAACACCTCAGGCTACTGAAAGTGACAGATGAATCAGGATGAAGACTCCTCCAGCTCTTCTGTCGATTCTGAAGCTTAAGTAACCACTGACTCAGTGCTACACTCATGTCCTTGTGAGACCACACTCACTGGAAGTGCAGGATCGTGGTCTCCAGGTCTCAGTCCCAAGGACTATTTTCATCTTTTACATTAAACTGTTTATGGAACAAACTGTATCAACCAGTTTTGGAGCATAGAGCACTTCTCAAGTCTTATATAGAAGCAATTTATTTTTCTTATTTTTAGACAAATTTGATGCCTACCAGTCAAGAAGTAATCATAACTAAATCTCAGGGGCAAAAGAAAAACATAATCCAGCCTTGTGATACATGACATTCTGCAAGATAGACTCAGTATTTACAAACATGTAGGTTGTTTAAATACATATTTTTATAAAGCACAAAATTTGCTGTCAGACACTCACTGGATTAAGCAATCCAACATTCATACTCTAAAACAGCTGTTTCTAATACATTTAGAGATTCTGTTCTAGCATTACCTATGGATGTTAATAAATTCAGATATTTTTAAAACATTTTCTAACACCCAGAGTTGCATGATGCTGAAACAGATGTGACCTTATAGCCAGAGACTGTAACTCAACACGCACTTGAAATTAAAGTCCTATGAATACCTGTTGGAGTAGCAGCAGCAGCTTTGTCACCTGTGAAAAAGTCTTCCCCTCTCTGAGAGGAGCATCTCCACCCATATGGTTGTTCCCATGTATTCCTAATTTGCCTTCGGCAAGTCTGTGAGAATGCCCTCACCTAAAGGTTAAGTCCCTCCCTTTCCTCAGCACACCTGTAAAGGGATTCTGCACAATCTAATTCACAGATAATGCTTGCCACTGGTTGCTCTAGGTGACTAAAGTGGTGCGTTTGAAGAATGCACAATGGAAACTGTTATCACTTAGTAATGCTGATAAAAGTTTGAATAGGTGAAACAGCGATAAGATGAAAGGATGCAAAGACTTAGTAAACAGAAAGCAAACAAAATCGGATGATCTACTGACTCCCTAAAAGTTATAATCCAAACCAGCTCCAACTTAATGATTTATAAGCTTTCATTTTGTGACTTTCTGCAAATTTTCCAGGGTAGATCTTAGCCCTGCAGTCTACTGAGACTAGTCTGTCTTTTTTTAGACCTCTCCAAAGTAACCTGCAGACCCATCTCCAGCTAATAGCCAGCAACTCATGCTGACAAATCATAACCAAGTGCAGATATGGTGCTTGTGTATCCCATTCTGTGGATACACTCAATGGCATTTGCTCCTGTCTCTTCCAAATCCAAATCCTTTTCCTCATCAAAGATAATTTTTGTTTTGATCTTGATTCAAATTGTGGCCAAATCCAGGAGACTTCTAGGTCTATTCTCACCTTTATGTACAGAAATCAACAGAAATCAAAGCTTATCTTTATCACCAAAATCGTGCAGCATAAAATGGTTGATGAGCTAAGGACAAGCACAGACTTTTTGCAGATCAAGGCATTCATGCATTCTTCCCTACAGGATGTGCAAAGCTTCATATATAAAGCATGCGAGCACTGATGGATCTACACCAAAAAAACATTCTGTCTCAGGTGGCATTGCCACATGCTGATTTGAGAGGGAACATGGCATGACATAGAGTTCGATCTTTCCCACAGTTAAATCTGCTTAGTCTTATTAGCAGTCTGGGTTCATGCTGTGGGGTTGAATTAAGGGTTTAGGAAGAATTTAAATATTTCTTCTACAGTAAGGAGAAAAGGCAGAATGGACTTCCAGGTGAGATGTCAAAGGCAAGTCACATTGCTTTACTTAGGTAATAAACTGAGTTTCAAATACAGCAGAAATCAACCCAGTTCCCAAGCTTTTCTGAAGGAAATTTGACAGAACACGGCCTTGCTAATTGAATATAAATATTTGACTATTTTAAGAGTGAAAATCTGTCGAAAAGAATCAGAGTGACAATTCCTACACAACAGCTCACTATCACACTCTCCTCAGTATTAGGTGATTATAATACCTATCCAGATTTTCACTCCCATTCATAGCAAACTTCCCAGGCATTCACCACCAATGACAACTGAAAAACAAAGCATGCATATAACCAATTCCTACGGAAGAAACACAAAGCATGCCAGCACAACATAGTCAAATCAAATTTACACTGAATTTTACAAGGGAATAACGTTCTTTACAGAACTGCCTCAAAGGTTTTCATAGATCGTTTTCAAACACGGTATCTAGACACATTAGAAATTCAATCACTCAAAACAGACACAGATGCCGCTGTGCCAGAGTCCCTGCACAGCCAGTGCGCAGCGAGGCGCCCAGCATATCTGGATGCTCCCCAAACACAGAAGGGGCTATGGAGTCCCCTCTTATGTTCCATTTTTCAAAAGGGTGCTACTTATTATAAAATAAAATAAAATAAAATAAAATAAAATAAAATAAAATAAAAATAAAAGCATAAATAGTATTTACCCGCTGCTCAATCCTCGAGCCAGCCAACCTGCCGGCCAGCAGAATGAGCTGTTGACAAAACACAGCCTCTATTTAAGTCGCAGGCTCCGGGCAGCGGCAGAGAGGAGCCGCCGGTCTCCCCCCGCGCCCCCGAGGGAGGCTGCCTCGATCTGCGCCCACACCGGCTCCGGCCCCCGCCGCGCCCCCGGTGCCGCCACCGCCACCGCCACCTGTCCCCAGCCCCGGCCGAGCCCCGAGCCGCACGAGACCAGGCAGGTAGCCGGGGACTCTCCGAAAACCCCCGCCGCCGCGCTGGGTCCCGGTGGGGCTGCCAGCCCCCCATCCGCCCCTCCTGGCCGGCACCTCCCCGGGGCGGGCAGAGCGAGGGAGGGATGGAGGGAACATCCATCATCGTGCCCCTCGGGCCACCCCCTCCCAGGTGCGAGCGGCCGGGAGCGGGCGCCCGGCGCGGTCCCACACTCACCCGGCGCCGCCCGGCCGTGCCCTGAGGGGGCCGCATGCCGCGGGTGTGCGGGCGGTGCGCGGCGCGGCCCAGCTCCGGCGGCAGCAGTGCGCAGCGCCGACAGGAAGGAGGGATGGAGCCGCGGAGGGAGGGAGGGAGGGAGGGAAGGAGGGAAAGAGAGGGAGGGAGGGAGGGATAGAGGAGCTGGGCTGGCGGGCTGCCCGCGGGCGGAGCCTGTGCCGCGCACCGCCCGCCGCCGCCCCCGGCCCTGCCCCGGGCACCGCCGCCTCCCGCCGCCCGGCACGGCCCGGTTCGGCCCCGCTGCAGCGACCCTGGTGCTGCCGTGCCGAAGTAGCCTGGCCCTGCGGGCTGACGGCGCCCTTGGCCGTGTGGTGAGGGCCGAGCTGCCGGGGGCACTGCAGCGCCGGCGGTGTGGCTGGGTCCCCAGGGGGCTGTGGCGAGTGTGCTGCGGGGAGAGCGAAGGTGCGGGTCTCATCTGAGCCTTCCGGGTTTTCTCTGTGTCGCGGTCAAGTACCCTATACAGAAAAGTACCTTGAACACTTCCAGTGCTGCCAGACCTCCAGGGTTGGATGCGGTGGGCCTGGCTCCACAGATGCAGGCGATTCTTGATTCATTTTATCTTAGTATTTGCCACTGGTTTTTGAGGTCTGAGACTTGACCTCCAACATTTTGAAGCCGCAACTGTTGCATGTCAGCCTCTCTTGTAAATTAAATTTGAAATCCTCACAATCCCACAGTCTCAAGAGTCGGGCAATTAAACAAAAATATGCCATGAGACCCGTAAAATCAGAAGAGTTGGCAAGCCTGTGGCTCCTCTGTTGTGCCCCAGTCAACCACAGAAGAATGGAGAGAAAAAGTGAGTGCTGGATTTTCATTGCATTTTTCTGCCTACAATTTCCTAGGGCAGTTTTCCAAGTTGCTGCAGATTTTTTGTTTGTCTCACAACCCAGATGACAGAAAACTGCAAATACTTGCGTGGAATTCCTAGGCCAGACTTATGTCCCATGATGGCTAAGTAGGTTTCAGGTCCCCAAATCCAGACTCTCCTGCCATCCTGCGCGCTGCTTGCACAGTCTAAGTAAAGACAGGCTGTTCTGTAGAGAAGAAATCTGGCACTGTTCTGTCTTCTTTCCAGCATTTTTAGTTGTGCAAACAGAACTGGACACGCAGTAGACCAGCAAGATGCATGTGAACTGTGTGGTTCAGTCACGTATCAAGATACATGCCTTCAGATCTGTTCTAGCTCAAGAACTTGACTTCAGGCCTTGAAACCTGAGACACTTGTCTGTGTGTTGGTCTTTCAAGAGGAAGGATTGAGTCTCCTTATACACCTACAATTCTTGGATTATTTTAAATTGATTTGAAGAAAAGCCATGAGCTGTGAATCCCAAGCAGAACATTGATTCACATTGAAACACCCACAGCTCCAAGGATGGAAAGACTTTAAGGCAAGACTCTTATTAGGGATCTTCTATTTAGTAGGTTTAAGCAGTTGCCTTTCCAACACATCAGTCATCCTTTCACACTACCAAATCTCTCCTCACTGGAAAGGCTGCTAGATGGCCAATTCTGTGGTGAAGTCTTCACTGCCGGCACAAAGAGGTTTGATATGTCAGCTACCTAAGAACATTTTCCCATTTAGTTCCCATTCTAGCCTAGAAGCCCTTCTGCTTTCTTTCATGCAAAAGCAACCGAATCACAGTGAAACTGGGAATACCACAAGGTTTGAGGATAAAGTGGACATTTCATGGTACACACCTGTTTAAGGAAGGACTGCCTCTGTCTTTGTTTCTAGATCTCATTAACTGGAGCCTGGTGCACTCTCTAGAGTCTGCATCTAAGTTTCATGAGGATGTAACATGCACTTTGTGCCATGGGTGGTACACACAAATGCAGGTTTCCATCCAAGAAAATGACACAAGAACTCTCTTTAAAAGGCATTGAAAATGTTAAGTGAAATTGTGCCACCTTCCTTTTCTGCAGCTCATGCTATTTCAAATTTAGTGAAGGCTCACAGGAATCTCACTTGTCAGAAAGCCCTGTAGCATGTGCATGATACCATCAGTAGTGGCAGAAGATTTGCAAATTTTCTAGATCACAAAACCAAGAAATAGTAATTTTTACTATTTTCTCTGCTTAATTAGCCAGATAGCTTCTCTGTAATTCACAGACATTTCATACAGGAGCTGTGTGTGTTTGAGGGTTTTTTTAAAGCAGAAAATATGATTGTAAAATTAGAACAGGCTTCCAGGACAAAAAAGAGGTAGGGATAGTTCCTGAAGTTGTATTAATGTTTTGATATTGTAATGAGGAGTCAATTTTCAGTGACTCAATTGGAAGTTAAGAGACAGAAATTTCTAGGTCTGGTACAATTTACGACAAGTCTGTATAGCCCAAGTTTCAAGATGATAAGACTATAGATGGTTGGTATCAGTTATCTCTTTTTTATACAGTGAAATATGTTAATATAAACATCCCCTAGATAAATGAGTGGCCTAATTACCCTGCTACTTCTGATCTGCAGTAAATATGCTATGCATGCATACAGTCTCATTGTGACATCTTCTCCATAAAATATCAGAGCTGCTATATTTTATGAGGAAATTTATCTGCATAGAGTACATACACAAATGCCATTTATTTTGTTTCCTGTTTTATCTCTGTTTTCCAGAGAACTGAAGGACAGATGCTGGAACACACAGCTATGTCTTTATATAGTCAGTGTAGGTTCTTGTCATTGATGTCAACAGCAGCAGGGCTGTGCCTTTCAACACTAATATTTTGGACATTGAGAGGGAGAGGTTTAGGTCTCTATGGAAAGTAGGTTAGCTTCAGTTTATTTTAGTCTATCTCAAGGCTTGGTATTACTTAGAGAACAACAGATCTGCTGTCTAGGTCAGAAAAAAGTTCTTGAAGCATGTAATTCCAAATGAAAGTGAGAAGTCCAGCTAGGACATTTTCATTAATGAGAGTTTCCTGGAGCCATTTAGTCTTCTGTTTAAGGGTGTGTTGGTTATTTATGGCAGAGAAAAGGAACGGGATGTGTTGATGTTCTGGAACTTTTCCTTTGTGCATTGTTTCTCATTTCACAGTTGTATTTGGCACCTACTTTCCTCCAGCCAATAAAGAATATTAAAGAACTTTGCAGAGAAGCTGTGTGCACATTTTACAAATCATAGAGTTTAACCAGAAGTTTGAAAGGTAGTACTTCTACCAGTGTTTACAAAAGCCAGAAATTGCAAATATATAGTAGTGCCAGCAAAGGTCTGACAATGGTTGTTTTTATGGGCTATCTGTTCCTGTTTTCTTTAAAACAAAATTATATAATACAACCAACAAAGCAAATTTGAGTCTAACTGAATGTGTTCAGGAAGGCCAATAACAAAAATCAGATTGACTGTGATAAACAGGAGTAACCTCTGCTCAAGCCAGGAATAACCTCAAGTAGTGGGGATAGTGCATGTATTTTTGTGCACTTACAATGCAACAGTTCTTTCCTATGAAGTCTCAGTGGAAGCACCTCTTCTTGTCAAGCTGACATGGAGCTTTTCTTGGAAATGAGGACACTGACCCCAGAGAAATAAACTCTTGGTAATTAATAATTTTCAAATACAAAGCATTTTCTTCATCATTAAAGACCTATGCCTGTAAACCAGGGGCATGTTGTCAATATATTGCTAAAGGGCTTCAAAAAATTCCCTGATCTCTCTTGTCCGCAGAAAAACCATATAGTCCTTTGTGGTTTTTGTGTTTACAGGAGAAGCAATGAAGGACTTTGATCTACTGACCTGCACTAACTTTGATAGTGCCATGAATTTAAAAAGAAATGGGTAGAAAAACACTACTTGCCAAAACCAATTAAATTTAATACACTCACATTCCTTTCACTGGGAAAAAATCTGCCTCAGATGCCTGGGAAATACACGGTGTTGAAATACTGGATTCACTGTCTGTAATAGGACCCTTATTGTTGGCAGTGAAAGTGAAGCTTCTCCCATGCATTACAGAGGTGATAGGAGATAGATTACATTGCCACACATTACCAAATGCCAAGGGCATTTGTGTGTAGGATAGAAGATGGGGGTACCAACTGTTGAGCCTTCACTGAGTACCTTGGGTCCATCTTCACTGGCAACTGCAAACAATTCTTTTGAATAGGTCTTTTATATCTTCCTGAGACAAGCAGCTGCGCAGTGGTCTTGCCTCAGACCCTTCCTTGCCTTACTCTACAGAACCTTTAGAAAAGTTTCTGCCCATCACCTTATATCCTCATTTTCACATTTTTATGGCTACTGTCTGCCTTCCTGTTGAGAAGATGTCATCTGAGCCCAGTTATCATTATATTATCAGAGCACAGTTTTTTGGGGGTGGCAAATAGCCTGCGCTAAGGGAACTCAACTTATTGTCTTATCTTGTGATCTTGATGTAACCAGCACACTCCTCACCATTCCTTGATTTGAGTACAGTCAATCATGCCCATTGTGTCTAGTAATGCTCATTCTTTCCACTCTTGCTCTAATGTGGCTTCTGATACTTCCACAAGCAGGCATTTCCATTTGTATTTCATCCAGCTAAGTCTTAATACCTCAGTTAAACATGTCTACAGGGACTAAAGTGAACTGGTGCCTGAGAAGGCACTTGGTGCTGAAGTTTCCCTGCTACAACAATCTCCATGCTGTAACCAATTAAAAGCAGCGGGCCTGCTTTTCAATCTAAGCACTTGTGCCATCCTGCAGGTGCTTACACTGCAGCATAAAGTACAGCACATGCTTAGTCATCACGTTGGATGCATCATATTGCTGAGTCTAATACAGAAGCATAAGAGGTCCGTTATTGAGAGAGTGATATAAGACACAGAATAGTTCTCGGGAAGGAATAAAGCTAAATACACATTTTTGAAGAAACATCAACAAATTGTTACAATCTTGCTGATTGTGGAAGAGTTGGTGGAATCAAGCCTAGAACTAAGTGTGATTTATAGAAATGAAATTGAAGAAGCATATTTTGTACAGTACTGGAAGGGCCTAATTACATAAGGAAAAAAGAGGATTTATGAGAGTCAGAAGCAATTTAGATTTGTAATAGCTAGAGAAGCATGGAAATCTGAAAATAAAAGATAGCAAGAACATCTCAGACATTCGTATGCCTGTAATTTTACAAGGCGCTTCACTGGCTCCCTGACAGCAGTATATCCCATTCAAACATCCTGTCGTGTTCTTTGTAACTTTCAACTATGCTCCTTATTTCAAACTCTTTGTCACTGTTGTGTTGGCTCCATTTCCAGTGCAGTGCCTTTGCCATCAGTCACACTTTTCTAATCACCAATTTATCAGCTAGATATTGCCATGCTTTATCTATTTCTAAGAGATCTCACCGAGAAATGCCCTCTGTACTACAAGGCTTAGTATGCTGTTGCTTCAGATTTTCTGTGCATTAGTCCATGGCCTGAACATGTCTGATGAATGCTGGATAAATCTGAAGTACTCTAAGCTGTTATGAACTTTAGATGCACTCCAAGCTGATCTCCATTCAACCAGAATTCATGTAACTCAAGCTGAGCTGCCAGTTTCAGTGAATCCCAAGTAAGTCCCTAGAATTTTCAGTTCTCCTTGCACAAAGCTTCCAGGCACCAACACCCTCTCCCCACACTGAACTGTATCCAGGGAAAGAAATATGCCTTCTCCAGCACTATCCTTGGACGGAGCTGTTAGCCCACTCACTGCTTGCAAGCAAATTTCTATGCATCAGCATAGAAGTAGCAAGACAAAGAGAGCTCAGCTAGAGAGGAGGTATAAATATGTAACAAATGCTTTTCAGGAAAACAGGAAGTTCTGTATTCACATGGTTCACAGCATTCCTTCTGTCAGTCCTTCCATGTAGTTTTTCAGATGTGGGTTTCAGTACTTCTTCACATAGTGCATCAGAGCTTTGGATGTTATAGTATTAAACAATATGCAAAAAAGATGCCTCAAGGTGTGGCCTTGGAGGATATGATGGCAAAATGCAGTTATTAGAAGAAACTTTGTCCTTTCTGGGCCTGTATTAAGAAATACTGGTGTTTTTGTTTGTGTTTTACCCTTATTAACCACAGTCCTCTTGTAGGCTAATAAAAGGTCTGCATTAGAAGTGCTAACTTTGGTAAAGCAGATATTTCCAGCATGTTTGGAAGTCAGGCTGAAAGAAATTTTCATAAAAGCGGGCAATTCCTTGCATGAGGTGTCTTATTGCAGCAAATTCTGTATCTATTCTAGGAGTTTCCATCAAGGTGGACCTATTTTTGTTCTCAACCTTATTTTTATTGTTGTCTACAATAATAAAACTCTATAATGACATACAATTCTAACCTAGTATCAACTTAATTACATGTCTGTGTACATCCTTACATCCTCCCTTCTGGTATAACAAGCACTTTTGCTTTCAGTAGTTTGAAGACTAATGGCAATTTTAATTTGCCTCTGCAAAACCTGGTAAAGCCAAAGGAGCTGCCTGCATGGGCCTGATTTTTTTGTAGCATCAGTGCTGCAAGGCTCAGCTTCTTCAGGCAGAGAGAATTTTCTGCAAAACCCTTTTTAGAACAGGTGTGGACAGCAGTGGAGACACCAGAAATGTATGTACATGCTGAAAATTGTGTGACTGAGCATGCTTTGTCTTATTCCTGTTCTTGGCAAGTTGGGTATCTAGGCAGGCATTCATTCCCCACTGGGGTCACATCAGATGCAGACCAGCCAGGTGTCCCAGAACCACATCTGTCCGCACTGAGCTAAAATGGATTCACATTCACACTTGTCTCTGTTCTGTCCTCCCTGCTCTAAAACACAGCTCACCTGGAAGGCTGCAAAGCACATTTTTCAAACAGTTGCTGTGAGTGCATGAGGCACAGACTCATGCATGTTAATGAGTTGATACATGTGTTGGACTAGATTAGGGTTTGGCAGGTACTTTTTCTGCCACCAGTATGAACTTCGTCATTCATCATAGGTCTTTTATTCTGTGATTTTGAATTGTGTTAACATAATACTTTGCATATTTCCAAACAGTAACACAATTTGAGGAAACAGTTATGTCTCTTTTTTTTCTTTTTTTTTTTTTTTTCTTTTTTTCAGTTTTGTTTTTTTTCCTTTTTTTTAAATTAACCTCCCCTCAAGTTATTTTTTAACTGAATAGATTTCCTGCTGTGAACTACACTGAGTACAAAATCAACCCTCTGGAAGGCTGGTAGGAGGTAGGAATAAACAGGAATAGACAGCTAAGGGCAAAGGTTAAAGGGCTGTAGGGCTGGAATTAACATCCAAGGGCAGAAGCTGAAGGAGCACTCCTGCTGTGTGTCAAACCACAGTCCTGGGCTCTAGGCTGATCTTAGTCTGGTGGAGGTGCTGAGTTTAAACTTCAGCTTTGTGCCTTAGCCATTAGATTGGATTATTTCAGGCACAGTCAGGGACTCAAGCACACTTGCAATAGCTAGGATGAACTGACAGTGGGAACCTAAGGAAAAAAAGGAACTTGCCATTTGTCCATTGTCTGAGGCATCATAGTTGAGGGAGGTGCACTGTGTCCCTAGTTGCAAAGATCATCTGGACTCTACTCTTTGTGAGCCCGCATCTGAGCATGACAGCAGTGCTCACCCTCCACAAAACTCTGTAACTGACTCATTTGGATGCCCACTGGACAGGGAAACAAACGTGTCTGGGAGGAATACCTGACTTGGAGGAGAACATACATGCCAGAAGCTTTCATTAGGCTCTTAAGTGAAATTTTAGAGATAGTTCAGTGAAGCTCCAGTAAGGGTGTTTGGTTTTGGCATGCTGGCTGTTGCAGTCTCCAAGTATTGCATGTCTTTTCAACCTATGCCTGTTCCCTGCTTAGTGCAGGTTGCTGTGAAATGCAGCCTGTCAGACATATATAGACACGGCACCATTTGGCAATTTGATGTTCCTCCTACTTGGATAGGCTGCTAGCTCTCCTTCACTCTAATGAAAATTGCAAACTTAAAAGTCAAGGTCCTGACACACTCTCTGCTGAACGTTAAATGTATAATAAAGCATCTAGTGAACACAGGAAAAGGCTCACAGGAAGCAACCTGCTGAGCACAGAGCACTTGTTCTAGCCAAAAGGAAATTCCTCTTGTTTCATTTGTTTTCTCAGTTTTGCTTTCCTCTACATAGCTCTGTAAGCTGAGGTTTTGTTGTCTTTCAACTTTTGTATACCAACAGGCAGAAATTCTACCATGCCTTGTTCCAGACCCCTGGCCTTACATAGAGTCGTTCATCTCATGCCTGTAGTTGGCAAAACTGATGCTGAAGAGGACTCTGAAAGTTTTGGCCTGTTAAGATGTAAAACATACATACTGTGTGAAGTCACATTTAGATGGAGTCTCTTCTGGCTTTGGAGATTATAGCATTAGCATCACTATTTTGTGTCACATCTTGCCCTACCTACTCAACAGTTCTGTTCAAGCCTCACTTAATTGGCATTTATGGCCCTGAATCCTCTTGGATTTAAACACCAGGGAAATTTGTTTCTCAGTACTCACAAGGGAGAAACAATAAATGCCATCATAAGTGTACATACAGGCTTTAAAGGCTTGATTGGGAAGTGGAAGGGTTGGGGTGCAATGGGAAGGGGTGCTTCAGAGGGTTTTCCCGTGCCCCCAGGGTGCTCTGGCCGCCTCCTTAGGCTAGAGGGCACTGTCCACTCTGATTTTGAAGCCTGGACATCTCTTAAAAACCAACAGGGGAGTAGTGGAGGCAGAAGGGGCTGAAGCAGGAGTGAAGGTGGTTGTGCAAACAGTAGTGCCTGGGTAGGGAGCGAGAAGTGCAAAGTTCTGATCCCTGCTCCAGGGCATACTTTTTTTCCCCCGTTGTATTCGGGTGCAGAAACCGTGCGTTTTTCATAAAGAACAGTGAGGCTTTCTCAGAAAGCTGGGAAGAAACTTGTATTTGCCCGTGACAGTCAGACTATGATTCACTCTGTCCCTTATTACAGGCAGCAACCTTGACAACTCTCTTGTGCAATCCTACCACTTTCCCGGACTTCACGGGAACACAACTCTTTGTGTTGAGCTATTTCAGGATGGCCTGACTCCTCCCACCCCCAGAAGAGAGAGCCTGGACAGAAAGACTTGCTGAAACTCCCACTTCGACACTAATGTAAGCTGTGCCATTAACATGTTTTCTTTTGACGTCCGAGTGGTAAAGGCTTCTTCCTAACCTTCCCTACACCCAGAAGAGGCAGGATTTACAGTAGCCATGACTATGTGCCAACCAAAGCTCTGCAGCAGTGAGAAAAGGTGACTCTCGGGAATTAAGGGCTGGTTATTCTGTTTCCAGCTGGGAGTACCGAGCAGCACTGTCCTGCAGTGATAGCAGAGCAAGCATCCCACAGCTCCAGTGCCCAGAACCCCTGAGAGAGGCTCTGGTATTAGGAGATAAGCTTATATGCTGCACAGATGACAGTGGTTGCATAAATAATTGCTTTTTTTGGCAAGAGGTGGTTGCCAGAGAGACTGCAGGCTGCTGTTATTGCACATGGATGTGAAGCCTGGTCTGGTAGTGCAACTGGCTCTGACTCAAGAAAGAGGGAGAATACCAAAGGCTTCAGGGGGAATTTGTACCAGTTGGCCTGTGGGATGGGTTCTCACAGCTGGTAAGAAGTGCAACAATAACTCTGCTTCCAAAGAGAGCTACTCATCAGTCTCAGATTGACCCAGAAACAAGCATTTGAGTTTTAGAAGAGAAAATCTGGGGGTAGTTTTACCTTAAACACCAAAAAAAAAAAAAAAAAATCTTAGTTTTGCTAACTACTATACCTCTGCAAACACTATCACCTCTCTATTTCTATCCTTGTTTTGATTGGATCTTTTTTTTTTTTTTTCTTTTTTGTTCTCCCTTCCCCTCTCCTTTGCTCTTTTGATTAATTATTCTGAAGCTGGTTAAAAGCTACTCTAGCACTTTCTTACAAAGGTCTATAGTCTGTGGTGCCAAGTGTAATAGAAATCTCCAGGGAGGTAGCCCTCATTCTATCCTGCATCAGTCACGGACCAAATGTGATGCTACTCTTAACTTTCGAGACAAAACACAAGCTGCAGAACCAACCTAGTAAATAGTCTCCCAGAGATGCGTTAAATTTTCTCCTCTAAGTTCCACGCTGTAAAGAGAAATAACTTTCACAGGAAATCTCTGTACTGGAAACAAATGGGAAGCATAGCACCCTAAAGATTAGAGAAGAAGGGTTATCTTTCTGTTAAGCTAGTCATTTGCAGCTTACAGCAGTTTGGAAAGATAAAGCTATGTAAATGTTAAATTTTATTAAGGGAGATAAACCAACTCCATATTTACTAGCATGTATGTTTGATATCAAATCTAGCCAGGCAAAGTAACAAATCCCTTGTCTTTGATGTATTCAGGAGCATATCAGGCCTGTGCAAACCTTTGCTGTCAGTTTTAGCGGGAAAAGAACTCTATACCATAAGACCTATACTCTCACAAAACTTTTCCCGATAAAGAGGAACTGAGCAGAGAGGATAACTGCAGTGACATTATCACTAGAAAGATTGTTACTTTACCACTATGACTCTTTCTTCTCTTCTTTCTTTTTTATTACTAAAAGCCAGTTAATGATGTTTAAAGGATGTGTGTTAATGTTTGCTTTGGAAACAAATGTAATTAACACATAATTCGTGATTTTGCAATTTTGCTTTTGAAATTATGCAGCACAGAATAGTATTTGCAAGTTTCAAAATCTGTACATTTTGATTTTTCTTGAGGAAGGGTTTTATGCATGAAACTTTTGTTAGTCAAAAGGGAAACAACATTGGGCAGCTTCTGAATAATCTTGATAAATTAAGTAGTAATTGCTGATCAATATATATCCAAAATGCAATCAATATCCAAATTTCACATATAACTTCTGTTATAAAGCTTAGTTTTCTTTTTGTTCCAGGCTGGTAAATTTTCTATACTCTTTTGATTTATTATTATGAAAGTATTAAGTTTGCTTTTACAAAGCTCAGAAAGAGAGGCACCAAACCCTCTACCAAGGGATTATATTTCACAGCATTTTACTTTTCCAGTCACATGCTTTTGTGACTTTCAAAATCTCCTAGTTAGGTCTAGTAAGGTCTGAAGAATGAACATATAGCATCTAAAATAATCTGAAATTATTTAGATAATGAAGAATCTGTGGCATTCTATGAACAGAAGAGGATGTCCATGACACTATTTTTATACGACTCCTTCATCCAGCAAAATCCAAGGTCCTGATGGCTTGTGAAAAGCAAGAGAAGTTATGCAGATCCAGACCTAGAGAAAAGAAAAGAAAACATGTAGAGCTGCCTTAGGTATTAGCAGTCTCTACCTCCCTGATGCTCTTTGGACTGTGATCCTCTTGACATGATTTTGATGACAGGAGCTTGGAATCTCTACAAAGCATATCTTTTGGCACTGATCTCTCAGGTTTGCAAAAGGCATATAAAATACTGTGTTCTTGGTTTCCCCAGTGAAGTCACAGGTCTTTCTTGGGGTATTCCAGTATCCTTAAGATATTTACCCATTTCCCCTTTGCTTCAGAATAACAGAACTGAAACCACTATTTGTCCAGGGAATGTGTGAGTCTATTGGTATTTTGTAAAAAAAAAAAAAAAAAAAAACAACAAAAAAACACCAGCATAAAGCATTTTCTCTACCCCAAATTTTTGCTATGAGGTCTTTTCTGATACATATTTGTGAACGTGTGCATGGCCAACAAGCAAATAAATGAGCAGAAAGAGAAAGTAGTGTGAAAATAGGAGAAGTCACTGCAGAAGCACTTGCCACGAGCAGCATAAAGTTAGATGAGAGCTCCTATGAGTGCTGGCTGAAAGAAACAGGGACTTAGGAGCAGTGGGAGAAAATCCAGCTCTTAGAGGCTGATGTACTCAGGAATACAGGCTTACTGGGGTCTTTGCACGTAAACTAGGGTACAACACAAAAAGTCTGACTGTCACTACCTTCTTCTCTGAATATGAATCTTTTACAACAGCCTAAATTTTGTTAGTTGCTCAAATGAAGTGGGGGACCCGAGAGGAAATATTACCTGTAAGGCTCATAAAAAACTACCAGGAATGATAGGATACATGAATCTTAGGAATATATATATATATATATATATATATATATATATATATATATATATATAGTTATATGAAGTATAACCCCTGAACACTGGGGAGATGCTCAGTGTCATGTTTTGCTTTCAACCTGAATGATTGCTACAACAGCCCAAAGAGCTGGCAACTGAACGGGAAACTTAAATACAGGGTGTCCAGTCTTCATCTACAAGTAAGTCCTGTATAAGGTGTTTTGAAGAGATTCCGGGCTTTTGCTCTGTTTCTCTCAAATGATTTAGAAATGGCAGCATATATGACATGAGAAGTAATTTTCACAGGCAATTTCTGTATTGGAAACAATAATTGGAAAGCATGGGGCTGTAGTGGTTAAGGTGCAAAGGTGGAAGATTACTTACAGGACAGTTGACACAGATTTACAAATCCAGTGATTACTGAATTCTGGCATGAAATATTGTTGTGCTTTTGCTACTAAGCTCAGCCAAACAAGACACTGTTAAGACAAGGAGATGAATTTAAAAATTGATGAGCTCCCACTGCTGTTATTTGTTTCTGCAGTCACAAACCAACAGTTTTGAATTGAGATCCCCCTTCTGAAATAATGTGAAAATGCTTAAATAAGAAAACCAAGCAAAAAGAAACAGAGAAGGAGTAAAAGAGGGGCAAGTACACCAAGATGGACTTGTCACCAACTTCTGAATACAAGCCTTTTCGTATCAGAACAAAGAAAATTTATCTTAAAATATTTTTAGCAATAATTAAATGTCCATATTCTGTTACAGAAACTGTGAAGATCTTGATGTACCTCTGGCAATTTCAGTGCAGAAAGAAGGCTAAAAATAATTTGTAAGAATGAACTGAGGTGCGTTGGCCAGCTTTTCCTTTTCCTTTTCCTTTTCCTTTTCCTTTTCCTTTTCCTTTTCCTTTTCCTTTTCCTTTTCCTTTTCCTTTTCCTTTCAGCAATAATCCTACTTTTCATGTCTTCAGCTTGTGATTTTTTAAGAACACATTACCACTGACTTCTTCTGAGTGACATAATTTGATAATGACAGACTTGAGTGTTCAGTATTTAGCGATCCTATATGATTTTAATTGGAGTAAAATAAAGAAATGTATTGCTGATTTTTATAGATGAAGGCTTAGAATAAGATCAGAAGTTTTGAATAATTTCATATTTAGTAACACAGACAGGTGGCAGCTTGAATGTCTGAAAACCACGTGTGGAGATATGCAAAAGACACTCATACATTAAGATTATCAGCAAAATTGTTAAGATGAAAGGTTTACTAAATGAAAGGCTTATGCTGTTTATTTCCTATTAAAAATAGAAGTCTAGAATATATTTTGTAAAAGTCTATCAACTCACATAGAAATGACAATGATAACATGACCTTGAACTTGTAAGGGGATGGAAAACCTTTTCTGAAGTCCTTGATCTGAAAGTCGTGAGCTGTTCAAAGTTCATTTGTTTGAGAGATGATGTATGCAGCAACAGATGGAACCTCCCGAGGAAGCCTGAGTATATTCAAAAGCTTCCGAATGATTCCAGTAAAAGTCCTTGTACAGAAAGTTCCAGCTCACTTCTTGTTTACTTGGTTAGCTGCTGTAGAGGAGTCACATAGGATTTCCCTAACAAATCACATGTTCTCATATTGCAGCGTCCTTGAGCCAAATGCATAGAAAACCTTGGGTAACCTTCTCTTCTTCAATATACACAGGGAGAAAAAAATCTGTTTTCAACATTTTTGGCCCCTGCATTACCTAGACGATGGCCAAATAATGACCTATTCAGCATATTTCCTTCTGCACTCTGAACAGTATCTGTATAATTTTCTGTCAGTTTATCGTTAACAGACTGGAATTTATAAGAGGTCCATACATATAGTAACATACCATGAATGTAGGTTTACAATTTTGAGTATTAGTTCACAGGAAATTACTCTGTTCTAGATGCTGTGAGCAATTTTCCTGTGCCTATTGAGAGACAAAGAGAACTAGGGCTGGAAGAGGCTTTGAAAGAGTTTTTGGAAAATCTGGCTTCCGATATCTGCTTCTTTCTTAGGCACTTCAAAGTCACACATGGCCTCACCCTTGAGTGCTTGGCTTTCATAACTAATTCTCTGAGCACTGAGTGCAAGTGCCTTCAGTCAGTGTTCCTATTGCAAAAGATGCCTAAAGATAGCTAATACAAAACCAGAACAACACATTTTTCTCCAGATTCCTACTAGAATGTGTCAAGTTGAATACTTGTCACAAGAAGGGGAGAGCTGAATTCTGAGTCCTGCTCCAAGGGCTGTGCCCTGAATCCACTCACTATTTAACATAAATAGCCCTTTAAGCAGGACCAGAACCCAGGGTTCCATTAGTCTATGTAAGTGCTACAATTACTGAATTACTGCTGTCTTTTTCCTGCTTGGTGAGACCTGAAGTCTTTCTAGAGAATGACTTGTCTTTCACAGAAGAAGTAAAAACAGGCATTGATTGCCTGTGTCACACACACAGGATACCTGTCTTGTATGTGCAGTTTCCTACCAAATGTGTAGAACACTTTAGGTCACTAGTTTCTTTACAGTCTACACAAAAGAGAGCTGCACTTACACTTCAAAGTACTCATGGCATTGAAAATACAATATGTATTCTGTCTAATCTTAATAAATATATAATTTCCAGTTCACACTGTCTTGCTGACTTATGCAGAAAAATATATATAGGCTTTCCTGTAGTATCTGTGAAAGATTTTCATTCCCCTTTGAAGAGAAGGGATAGCACACTCATGACTCAGGCAAATAGGAGCGACGGTGATAAGAATTTCTACTGATATTTAGGGGCACCAGATTATTCATTGTACTGTTTACTTATTTTCACTGATGTCATCCTCACTTGTGCTCATACCACTTGTAAAACCAAAGCCATTTAAGTGCAATTTATTCTTTTTGGAAGACTGTTGTTACAGATTTCTTTTATTTTATTAATTTAATGCAGAGTAACTCAGAAAATATTTTATATTAATGATGGCTTTCTCACCAGTCTTCTTCCACAGAAGGCATTGACACCACTGATACCATAACAACATTGATATTGATAAAATATATCTTTAAGAACAGCAACCATTCCCTCCAGGATTTCATGTTAATACTAACAGGCTTTGTTTAAATCTTTGTCATGGAAATGCTCCCTTTGAATCCAGTGGGCTTTGGATAAATTCCTTGGACTCTGAGGCCAGAAAACTTTCTTCACTAGCATAGATTCATTAACATGGATAAGTACCTGCAGAGAAGACATGATGTGTTCTCAGTAGGTGACAAAAGTTGCACAAAGAGGAATTTTAGTGATTCAGTGATCATAACAGCCTAAATAACCAGTCTGTGGCCATACTAGGGGTCACGATTGTCTGGTGCAAACTAAGATCTAATTCTTATTAAATAAATAAAATATTTACTCCATCATACTGTATCTTGAAATAAAAGCAGAAGACAAGCCCTAAACTACAAAAAAAAAAAAAAAAAAAAAAAAAAAAAAAAAAAAGTACTGGAAAATATTCCTTCTCTTCAAAGAATACTTTGCAGCCCAGGTTAATAGTTTAGACACTCATTTTCAAGGTGATCTGTGCAAGTTTTCAGTAGTAGACATCCTTCCCACATTTGTACAGCACTGAAGAGTTAATGTCTTCAGTAACCTTTTCATTTTTGCAAAGTATAAACTTTACAAAAACATAGCATTTTGTTTAAATAATGTGTTTAGTTCTTCTAACCAACAGAAATTAAAGGTTTTGGAAATCATGTCAAGGTCACTGTATAGACTGTGCACAAATTTTGTGGTTTCTTTTGTGTCCTCAGTGACTCACCCACAGCTGTTTTTGTATTCTTAAAATATAGATTTAGCTTCAACTTTGGTTCAGCTTTTATAGTAACATTTGATGCTGTCTTCAAATCTGGAAGATATTTGCAAAGTAATTTATCTTCACTCTGTGCCTCTCACTCTTTCCAGAAAGCACTAGTGTATCTTTTATTTCTGTATTCAATTGTAGGTAAAACCTAGCAGAAAGCTAAGTTTAAAAATTATTCTGTAATAAAATCACTTACAGGAGGGAAATACCCTTCTCTTGATTTCCAAGCCCAAAGGTGTCACTTTCTTCAATGATTTCATGAAAGAATATGGAATAAAGAGTTTGGCAATCAATAGTGATCAGCTGCATTTAAGTGGACAAGGACATTTTATACACTCTTGCTTTATATAATTGGAAAGCATCCTTAAGCATGAGCATCCAAAACTTACTCATGCTCTTGAAGTTAAAAAATCACAATTTTTCCCAATTTTGGGCATGTGACATGGTTGCACTGGGAAAACTGCAATGTAACTTCATAACTCATATTGCTACTGAGGTATTATTTGGCACCAGGCATCATGTTTTAAATGCAAGAACCAGGAACATTATTATTCACTACTGTGTATTTCAGGTCAGAAGTAGGTGCATTCTCAAATTCTTAGGAAAAAGCTAAAGTCTCCAGAAAATAAGTGAGAAAGACTTTTCCTTCATAATGGCAATTAAATCTGGCTTAAAATCCACAGGCTGCTTGATAATTCTGGGCAGATAAGCTCCTGCAGCACATAACAAATGAGCAGTGAGCTACATCTAAGTTTTTGTTATTACTTTCAATCCTGTCTATGTGGCCAGCCCAGCAGTACAGTGTGCATGACAAGCACAGCTCACTTTTGCTTCAGAGACACGGGGAGCTGGACATTCCCCTCATATTTTTGACTTGGTGAATACGCTCAAACTTCTGTTTAAGCTGAAGTAGAACCACTTAAAATATAAGGCTCCTCCTTTGTTTATTTTGAGACCTAGATGTGTAAACTCAGGAATGATGTAAATGGTGGTATGGCTTAGGATCTGGGCTGCTCACCACTTGGCAGACCGTAATCGCAATGTTCTCCTCTGTTACACGCCTGTCTCCTATGGCATGTGGGTACGCCTGCGAGGCATAATTCTCTGCTGGTGGTCCATTGCGTTCCCACATACTCGCTGCCTTCCCCCCTTCATGGATTTAGACAACATAATGACTCATGACTCCTCAGTTTGCCTGAAACTCCTTCTGCTTGGGCACGTTTTTTGTGTAGCTGGTCACACGTATTAAGAACCCAGTTTTAACTTAGTGCTTCCACTTTGCTTCCTTTTGTTTGACTAGCGTCAAGCAGCAACGGAAGAGCTTTACCCAGATGCTTCTTGGCCTGCCTTGTGTCATCTTAACCACACACTTTGACCACTGAAGCTATGGGGATTAAATCACTATTCATGTTCTTTGTTGACCCCCCATTATTCCTAATTAATTTTTTTACCCACACATGCTTGAGCAGTATTTTATTTCTGTAGTTATTTCATTTATTTGTCTTTTTAGTAAATCACCAAGGGTCACTTCTATGTAAAACAAGATGAATTAAAATTGTCTGGTATATTCTAAACTCTAGTATTATGATTTAAAAATAAGATAACACATGTTCCTAATACATTTACCTTCTCAGACTGATATTAATTTCCGTATTCCCATTGAAATTCAGATTGTCAATACTCTGAGGTACTTTAACTGCCAATGTTCTGATCTCTACAATTATCAGCTGATAGAAAAGCTTCTCTAAAATTCTCTTATCTGAGTTGGCTTTATCTTCATTTATCTTAAGTTCTATTTTTCTTTCTACTTCCTTGAGGTGTCCAATTATTGTTTGTACCTTATTTTCTTTCTTCTGCAAGCACCAAATTTACTACTGACATCAGAGGGACTAGTGAAGATCACCTAATTTCTGTTCCTCCAGAAAATATTATAGTTGTGCTATGACTCCCAGGACATCTTAAGAAGGCACAACAAAGTCAGTCTTCCTGTGTACTCCCACTCCTATTTTCCAGAAACCACATTTCTATTTAGCTGTTCTCTTCTGTGTAAGGGAAAAGTATTTACAATGTCACAAGAGGGTACAAGTTTTTATGAGTAGGAAGTTTTTATGTCACTTATTACTGTTTATTTCAACACTTTCTAAAAAATGATGGAGAAAAACTATTTACAGACCAACAAAGTCAGTTTCTATAGTCTTTAATCTATCTTATTTCACGATCCCACAAAGTTCTTTCCATCATCTCTCTGGTTACAATTATTTGGTTCTAAAATTCCTCACTCTTCATTTTTTTTTCTTGATGAGAGCTCAAACTGCCTTTTAAATCTTCTATAAACTTATCTTTCTCAAACAGCTCAGTTATCTTTAATACATCTATACTAAGTCACTAAAACCTCCCTCCTTCTATCACTCTGTCCATAACTGCATTCTTGCTATCACATTCACAGCTGATCTTGTCTCCATGTGTTGTAGCTTGCATAAAATACTCCCACATTATGTGCATTTTCCTCTTGCTTCATTTGTTTCACCAAATCCTGAAAACCCTGCATTGTCCTCTAGGTGCTTTTTTGCCTTATCATGCTTACATCACACTTGGAATAGGACCAGCTTGGGGGTTCTATACTCACGGTTACATGCCAGTCTCCAGTTACAGTACCATGAGCTCTTTTAATGCTTCTTTGTCCTTACACCTAGAATTGTCCTGAATTATCTGAATTATTGTCTTTGATCTGTCATGAGATAAAGTTTGTTGTGTTATACCAGGATGTTGTGTTATACCTGTAACTTGTCTACTGATTTTTCTTACCATTTTTGTGCTATCACACTCTTATAACCCTTCTGCTTTGCTGCTTGAGACAAAATATACAATCTGATTACTGGGAATCACTTTGATCAATAAATGGATATGCTTGAACATTTTTATTAAGAACATTTTTGTTCTATTCAGCTGTATCCTTAACTGTGACAAAACCAATTAATAAATATTAGATCCCTTTCTTCCACATCTTACTTTGCTACTTTCATATTGGAGCCATACATCACTATTTGGTACCACACTTCGCAATATTCTTGAAGACTATTATCACAATCAGCCTGACTAAATCTTGTAAGTTTTTAGGGATTTCTTTGCTGGGAGCACATTTTTATATTCCTAATGTTCAGGATGCTCCACTAGCTTGAGGTACTGACAGTTTGCTTGTTTTTTCCTTCAAGGATTATAAAAATGGAGCATATCATTTCAGGGGATTGATAATATATCATTGGTGATATAGAGAGACATAGTCTTATCCCCCTTGACTTTCTTCCTCCTTCTGACTATTGCTGCTAAAATAAACAGTGATGATCCTCCCTAAGAAGCAGAACTACTCTTGGATACCTTTTCCTCCATTTGGTAAAACCATCTGTGAATGATATTTCTCTCTTCATGGCACCACTCATTTTTATTTCAATTAAACCATTGCTTTTCTTGTCTGAGAAAGCCAGCATGGATATAATAAACTTTATTAAAAAGGCTATCATGTGCAGGTAATTTTATATTTTCTGCACTATAGTTTGGAGTACTCCTGCCCTGGGTTACCATGTTGTCTGCATGCCTTGTTAGGATTTGTAGAGCAGAGGAGATTTCTTGCAGCTTAGAATGGAACAGTAAGTCTAAGCTTCAAAGGCACCTAATGAATGAAGGCCACACTTCACAGAATTTGAGTGCTTCTGTCCTTGCTTCCCTTTAAAAATTACAGCCCAAACACAGCACTAAATGCAGCTGTCAGAGATTTTGAGACATCTTACAGAAAATACATTTTCATGCTCTTTCTGTCAGCACTTATTTTGTCAGAAGAAGAGGCATATTGTCTTCTACAGCAGTTGTTATTCCAATACTCCTTTTTCATAATAAAACCAATTGAAACTGTTTAGGCAAAAGGCAGCATGCTTTCATCATCTCATGTCTAGAAGTCTGTGGGAATTCCTGTAAAGCAAAAAATCACTGTGTGGCCTGCTAAGTAAAAAGAGCATGAATGCCTTTCTCTGGATATCTGCCTGTATATCTGTGTCTATCTGTGTCTGTGTATATCTGCAGGGTGGTATGGCCACTGTAGATCTTATTTAACTGCTGAAAGGAAACAATGACTTAGAATTTCTCCTCAGAATGTTTTCATCTCAAATTCCATTGTTTGTATTCCTAGGGCACAGTCACTCCTGCTGTTGAGATGCCAGGATCACAGCTACAATGGAATAGGAAGAGAAGCAATGCAAGGTAAAATCAGGCTGCTTGTAAAGGATTGATTCGGCAAATTATATAAGCATTTTTTAACTCAAGTGGATATTTAGTTTCTTTGTTGAACACAAATGGATGTTAGAATAAAGCATAGCTCTATTCTGAAATGCTCTGTTGAGTCATTATCTCAAAACTAATAGACTCAGTGCAATAGAGAAGACTACAAAGTCTTCTGCTACACAGCACTCTGCAGCCTGAACCAAGTTAAACTCCTAAGCTGCACACGGAGAGCTTCTCTATGTGTTTGTCACCCAGGTGTCAATTGCAGAATTGTGTCAATTGTCAAGTGTTTTCTTGGCTCTGCTTCTTAACTGCCCAGCTGTGAAGAGTTCTGCAAGACTCCTACAGGTAAAAGCAAAGGGAGATGAAGTAAACAGGCTGGCATTGGCAAGAAAGGCATCCAAAGGAACAGCAGCTGTCTCAAAAAACCTTTACCTCAGAGACCAACATTCTGAAGTACCCAGGGAATATGCTCTGCTCACATTCTGTGCTGTAAAAGCTTTCAAATTTTAAAGGAGAGAAACAAGGGAAACTGAGGAAAATTCTGAAATGCTAAGTACTTGGGATGCTTCCTATGCCATTATAATAGGTGCATTTCTAATGGATTCTTATGGTAAATTATTATACAGTAATACAACCACAGGATATACTTGATTGCAAATCTGGCCTCTGTACTTTAAGAATCATTTCTATAGGGAAGCAGATGAGTAGAGGAAAAGAGCAAGACACTGGCATGGAAATTAGGTCTGGCCTCAGCTTTAGATAATTTCACAGTTGTAAACTGTGAGAACTGGTGGTCAGTTCTACTACAATGTTCACCAATGTGAAAGAGTAATTTCTTTTCACCTAGATAAAAGTAACAGGCTTTGGCTGAACACCCAGCATCTTTTGTATGTGGCAAACCAAGAATTGAAGGTTCAGTAGCTCACAGAGACCCAGAAGTACTGGAGCTTAGAGCTGCCTGAGACAAAACAATAAGAGTATCTATATTGACAGCACAGGTCACAGCCTCCCTCTCCCTCACAACTGGCACCATTTAGTGGGATGTGTTTCCTATCACATGATGGGGGAGCCTGTGTGTATACACCTCCAATTTCTGTGAATCAGCATCTCACCTGGATCAAATTGTGTCAAAATAGGTTGTTCTCTTTAAAAAAAGTCTCAATTAATAAATTAATAGCCTGTTAATTAAAATACTCAGCCTGTGACCTGTGATCGCATCTGGTTCAAATTTGAAAGCAGATCTTTCCGATGACAAATGGGGCAATTGTCTTCTATTTCCCCTGTAGAAGTTATCTCACTCAATACAAACTTTTGAAATAGTCTTTAGGCAAGAAAAAGAGAACTGCTGCTGTGTCTTGGTGCTGAGGACACAATTCTGGAATGCTGTGATTCCTACCCCTCCTCCCAGCAGGTACTTCAGTATTTTATGAGGAGCAGAAAAACTTAAGCAGTCTAAAACGTCTAATTCAGAGGGCAGTGACTGGCGACCTTAGCTGGGGGTTGGCAGGACCCAATTTTAAATCTTTCTTCTTTAAATGATTTGGAGTAAGGATGTAAAGCCAATTCTTCCATTTAGAGAGACTTCCTCTTGCTATCTGATTTTTGAGTGAAGGTCAAAAGAGAGGCCTAATGCCTGATGTTGGAAATTTCAGAAACGTTAAAGGAAGGAAGTCAAACGTAGTGATTTTAAGCAGATAAATAGTTACATAGCAACTGATTTTAGAAGCTCCTAGTGGTAACATGGTACTGAAATCTGGGCCCTAAAATAAAGGAACTTTATTGTTCCTGTAACTTTAGGTTCTGTAACTTCAGAGGTTGTGCTGAAACCTTTTTCTTTCCCCTCCAGAGTGAGATTCTCCATTGTCACTATCAGATAATCATTCCTACCTAGAAAATCATTCCTACTTGAAAACTTTCCTGGTGGAGATCCTTATCAAAGCCTCAATGTGCTCCTTAATGCAATAATATGATCAGCAATGCCTAGTGCCTAGTGTGGCAGCTCTGGGCTGGCAGTCTGAGATACTGGATGCTGAAAGTTGATGGGATCATGGCTTTTTGTGACTATGCTGGAAGTGTTTCCTCAGGTACAGTAGATAACTAAGTAAGCTATATGTAGTGCTTAAGCTGTAAATAATCTTCTTACATACATCTTGGTCCAAAGGATAGAATGTAAGGTTTTTCAGTGGAACTGTTCTTGTTCCATTCCCAGAAAACTCATCTGCTTTTTTGAGCCAACAATGTGATATTACTTTCCTCTTCAAATCTTGCCCCATTTAGTGTAGAAATTCTATGACTGCTAATAATGAAGAATTTCAATACAATTAACTCTAATCTAGCTTTTGGAACTGTATAAAAGTAATTACTAGGAAACTGTGAGCCTTCTTTTCCTCCAAAACCTTGTATAGTGCTAAATAGTGTGTACTGCAGTACTTTTGAAAGTCCACAGTTCAGAATGGGATTATTTGATTAAAACAAACTCAGGAAATGGATTTATTCACTGTCTAGGTTATATAAATAAGGATAAAGTCTTCATTTTCCTTAGGACAATTCACAAGCACTAAATAAGTAAAACAAAACTTACTAAGCCTATCTATGAAAATCTTTATCAAGTCAAGCATGCTATTGTTAACTACATTCAGCACTTATAAAGGTAAACAGGTAGATGTGGTTATGGTTCTCATCTTGCCTTACAACTGCTATCTAGATTTATATTTACTGTGGGCATGCTTCTAATGCCTGTATTCATATCAACAATATTTACATGCTTTTAGTAACCATGTTAAGAGCTTCTAGTCACCAAAAATATACTTGTGATTCCCTATGCTTTAGAAATAACCTGAATTAAGTGAACCTACCTTAATAAACACCTAAGTATTCAAGTACCAATGAGTAGACATTTACAGCTTTTAGTTTTCTTTACTGCATTGCCCATGAAGAGGAGTGCAAGAAGACTCCTTGTAAGGGAGACCACTTTTTAAAGGCATAAAAGATAATGTAAACCCAAAATGTCATTTGAGAAGCTTTAATTGTATCAGAATAATGCAATTACGTGAACTGAACATAAGGAGAGCTACAGCTAATGTTTGTGTGATGCTTGGCTCAAAGAAAATATTTACCGAAAGAGATAGGGCAGGGTGCTGAATTTGATGAGTCTGGAATTAAGGACAGTAAACAGGATAAGCATTCACTCTGAACAATCACGCTTTATAGAGAATATTTCTGAAATAACTAAAGGAAAAGAGGAATAGGAAAACAGGGGAGCTCTGCCAGTCTCCTTTGTAGGAATAAACAGGATTAGGTATAATGATATTATCAAGTAATTCTGTGTGGCAACACCCACATAAATCAACAGACAAGGGGGAGGGAGATGGACTCTGCAGTAACTGTTAATAGCAGCAATGTACCAGCCATAAGAATAAGGCTCCCCACTCCCTTGCCCCCTCCTCCAATGTGGAGGACTATAATTAAACCTGTAACCAAGTTCCAGTTTTAATTATAGGTTTAGTTTAGTATATACATTTTCAGTTACAATTTTAGTTGTAGGACTATAATTAAAACTATAAGCAAACATGGCATCTGATAGCAAGAGTTTTTCTGTCCAGCAGTCAGTGTGTTCAAGCAAGACAATAAGACAAAAAGTGTTCCCTCCCATGCTGACCTTTTCCATGTCACTGCTCATTTTCTCCTTAATTCTCTGGAAGCATCATTAAAGATATACAAGCCACCAAAACCAGGGTAAATGTGGTTTCTGTCTGTTGCCACAGAAGCAGCTCCATAATTAGGAGAGTATAACCCATCCTGGTAGAATATCCTGTTTTTTGGTGACTTTCTACCTGTATCAGAATCAAGGATAACCTCTGGAGGAATATAACCCCACTGTCATTCCTGTTACCAAACTCTTATCTGATCTCTGTTTTTCCTTTTCCTGTGCTCTCACTGGTGGACTCATCAAATTTCCTGTGCTATTTAAAGAACTTCTTGGGCTAGTGCATTATTTTAAGCCTGCCTCTGTATGCTTTAAAATACCAACAGGAAGCATTTACCCTACACAAATCATAGTTACTGTACAATACTCAGAGAGACCAATTTGGCACATTTCATATATATACAGGATAAGGTATGAAACCAGAGGATTCTGGACCACATAACATTTTCATTTTCTGCCCACTCTTCAAATATACCTTCCATATTAGGGAACCCTACCATGACTGCTTGGGAAGGTCTCTGAATACAACTTGGGAAGTGGCATGTGTGTCATGCTGAAAAAGTTGCACTGTAGCAGAGGCTGTAGTTATGACTAAGGAGAATGAGAACTGTGACTTCTGATAGCAACTGACAGTGAAAGGAGAACTGTGCTGAGCCAGGATCTTTTGGGTCCACCACTTGCAGAGTTATTTCACCCACATGAATCTGAGATCTTTTACTATGTGTGTTCTGCTTCACTTTAGTTAGAAAACTACTCATAACAGGGCCCCCAAAATTATTTATCCCTAGGTCATTTTCACAATCTCTTTTCTCCTATTGAATGTCAACTTATTTGAAAGTTTGATGAAAGCTACTTTTTCCTATCAAGTAGGGAAAATGATGGCTTATTATTTATCTGATGAATTTGAATGGAAAGGTTCTAAGGTTCCTTGCAAAAGCCAGCAAGACTCCTTACTGCTATGTGTCGTGGATCACAGGCTGCCACTTTTGAGAAAGAGGAGTAACCTGCATGTATAGGATTTCTTTCAAGTGTGACTGTAGGAGGATATAGGCCAGGTGTTTAACAAACACGGGTAGTATGAACACATCACATATGAAAGCAAATATATTTAATACTTACTCGTTGTAGTGAAATTAGCCTTTTTTTTTTTTTATTTTTTGGGTCTATGATATTTAAAATGAAAAGCAAATAATAGGTCAGCTAAACCCAAACCAGGTTGTTGGCAGCTGGGTTCCAGAGATGGAAAGATGCCAAGGAAAGCTGATTCCTGAGTGTAAAAACAAGTATCGGGAACAATGAAACAATTTTTCTCAGCTATTCCTCTTGCGTAGGAGGCATGTAGCTTTATAGATCCAAAATCCTCCTGCAAATGTTAGTGCTGTCATGTGTGTTAATTCCTCAACAGCTTGCAAAAACAGTGACATCCAAAGATAAGCTGCAAGCAATCTCTTTCCCACTAACAGCCTCTTGCATATGCAAGGGAAACTTTCTTGCCTTGAGCTTTGACAACCACGAATCCACAGATGCTCTCCAGGCTAACATATATAGAATATCATAATGGCTGAGGTTGGAAATGACCTCGATAGGTCATCTTGTCCAACTCCCCTGCTCAAGCAGATCACCGGTTGCCTAGGACCATGTAGAGTTACATGGAACATGAAGACTATTAGGGTCTCTGAGGCTAGAAACTCTACCCCCTCTCCAGGGAACCTGTTTCTGTGCTCAGTGAACCTTACAGTAAAAAAGGAAAGTGTATCCTGCTGTCCAGAGGGAGCCTCCTATTCTTCAGTTTGTGCTGATATCCTCTCAGCCTGTTACAGAACACCTCTGGAAAGAGCCTGGCTCCATCTTGTTTACAGATTCCCTTCAGGTTTTATACATGTTGATGTGATCCCTCCATGAGCCTTCCCTTCTCTGTGCTGAACATTCCCAGTTCTATCACCCTGTCCTAATAGGGACAATGATCTAATACATTAATTACCTTAGTGGTCATTCTCTGGACTCTCCAGTACTTTTGCACAAGGCTTTTTATTTTCAGCAACAGCAAAGAGCACCCTATAGGGTCATTAAAATTCTGTTTGCCATCACAGACCCGCTGAAAGAGGTAGGGTTTGTAGAATTCCCTCTTAGTTATAGTGGAAGGAAGGGTTAAAGTGTCTTCCAGTTCCTGATGCAGTGGTCTACTCTCCAGCACTGCAGACAGTAGTGCTCTCCACATGCAGGACCTTCCTGTCATGAAGGACCTTCTGGTGTTTTTCAATACCACCCAGAATAATCTGCATAACCTTACCAGACACTTAAGTGAGACTGAGAGGCCTGTAGTTTCCTGGGTCATCCTTCTTGCCCTTTCAAAAGCTGATTCTCTTGCCTTCCTTTCTGTTTAGGATTAATCTCTTCCTGCCTCCTAGCAACCACTTGCCATTATAAATCCAGCCAAGACAGCCTGTAAACATCCGCTGTGTAAGTACCTAATGCAAGTGGAGTTAATGAACTGTTTATAAGTACTGTTCCCTCTAGCTAGCACAGCCTAAGATCTGCACCACACATGCCTCTGTCAGCACTCTCAGGTATGAGATCTTGAGATTATCAGCAAACACAGCAACTGATAACTCGTGCTTGAGTAACTAGGGAAAAAATGCTCTTCCCTTGACATAACAAATCCAGATGGACTTGCTGAGGACCCTATGAATGCTTTACAGGGCTGCTAAGGTGCTAGCAGAAATATATTAATCCGTGTAACCAGAGTACCTGCATTTTATACTTACTTATTCTAGGATCCTTCTATCATCAAGGGACATATAGAGAGCAATTTAAATCCAAATCTGAGTTGGTCTTTGGTGCTGTCCCTTTCTCCACTAATTCCATTATGAGTTGAAACAGCTGGCCTTCTTACTAGGACATCTCAGCATCTGAAGCTAGGTAGGATGAACCTGGGTGTATCTCAGGAATCCCTTTTTTTCCACCTGTATCATTATCTCTGTGTATGAATAAGCAAAGGGTGTATAACCAGGTTGGTGTCATCTGACATTTTCTCTGCATAATTTGAGGACCTGAACTGCCCTGAGCATCTCCAAGATGAACCTTTATAGAATCATTGAACCACAGAATAGTTTGGGTTGGAAAGAACCTTAAAGATCACATGCTTCCAAGCCAAATAATCACTGAACCACAGATTAGTTTGGGTTGGAAAGGATATTAAAGATCATATAGTTCCAATGGTTGCCTTGGGCAACCATTATGTCATGTAAAACTGTGATCAATGTAGATGTTACTGAAACGTGAACATTTACATTACACAGTTTATTTAGCTCCTCCTGGGGGTGCCCTCTAACATTCTAGACAGCTGTGTTTGCAGGAGGCAGATAGCTACTCTCCTTATTTTACTGATAAAGTCAAATAATTTACCTTGTAACAACTGTCTGCTAAATCAGTTCTTCACACTCTTTCTAGTAACAGAAACTTTAGCAAAAATATTGGTTTAAGAGATTCCTGCCTCTTGTCCCATGGCATGGTCCATAGTTCTTTTGATTGTGCTAACACTACTGTCTGTGCAATCACATTTTAATGTAGATCAAGGAACAATTAATTTTAAAAAGAACCCTTCAAAACCTGAAGAGCTCTTACACTTAGGATTGTATTTAAGAAAGCATATGCCACCGTAATAAATAATGAAGTTGTTGCGTGGAAAAATCTGTTATAATTTTCAGTTGGATTCAGATCAGGTTTACTCATTGGCTTTGGCAAGTAACACACAGGTCATGCAGAGAGCACTGTAAGTAACGTATAATACAGTAAATTGCATGTCGAATACTCCAGAGAGCTCAGACAGGAAAGGCGGGATTCATCTCACTTCATGTTACACCTCTGCAACAAGAATCTCTGCTCATTTACAGATAATGGCGAGAAACAGCCTTTTAAAAAGGTGATTAATTTCAGATGATAAGATGAATTGTGCTCTGCTAAGTGCCTGTTTCTCACCACTGGTTGTAAGGAAGTGTGCAGTCACTAGCTCAGTTGTGGACATCTGTGTTATCGACAGCTATGAATTCCTCCCTGCCTTTCCTGGCAAAGACATGTCACACTCTTGTGTGCGTGTGCACAGGCACACACACACATGCCTACACACATACACACACAATTAATTCCAAGATAAAATCCAGGTGTGTATGTGTTAGTTACCATGTATAAGCCCTTTCCCCTCTGATTTGCTGCCACTTGTCTCCATAAAATGACCATGATACGTGTTACAAATTATGTGGGTTCGTCGAAGCTGAGAAGAAAGGCAACAGATCAGGCTTCCTTATCTTGTCCAAGTCCTGCAACTTCACACCTGCTCACAAATAGCAGCTCTCAACTGCCAGCAACAGCTCTCTCCTTGCACTCAGTCAACTGGGACTGGCTAAGCACAAAATCAAAGCAGCAACAAGTATTTGAATTAGCATAAAAGACAGACAGTCCTTGGATGTCCATAGTGCAATAGGGAGTTTAAGCACTCCTCCTTGTTAGCTCTATTAAATGATGTAAAGATGTACAAACTCCAAATGTCCAGTGTTCTCTCTTTAGCTAAGAGGAAATTTTAAGTTAAAGAAGTTAGCTAATAACCATGTGGTGAGTCAGAGGTTGTTTGCTATGGGTACTCTTTGCTGTGTATTCTCCTTGCACAAATGCTCATATCTCCTTCACTATGCACTAGTAGTTGGTAGTGAACTTTCTTTCTTATGCCTTGGGAGTTAATACACTCATTTCAGTCATCTAAACAGATGGAGGCTCTAGGACTGAGCCACCCTTGATACCTAGAGGTATCTCTTCAATTTGCATTATTCAGTCTGAACTTCACGGTAGCTCCTCTCTCAGCCTGGAGGCACTAAGTGTGTTGGACCTGCAAGAGTGAATGACATGAGAAAAACTTGCAGAACAGTTTCATAAGCAGAAGTGAAGACTGTTCTCAGGTTCTCCAGTATGCGGAGATTTCTGGGCCCACCTAGCTTCTTCCTACATGGATTCAAAAATACAAGAGATGAAATAAAATTTTGACCTCCTTCCTGCTTATTTTCTGTTTGGCCTAAACCCAAGTTCTGAGGAACACAATATACTGCTTGTCAGAATGCTTTCCTGCCAGAGTAATTTGCAAACTCAAATTATGCATCACAACACCCTTGCATGGTAGAAAGGAAAGTAAAAATCTGGCAAAAACCCACCACTTGTTGCAGCAATTTCATGTGGGTCAGAGCTTACCTTTGGTCTAGGTATTTCAAATGATGGGTCAAAGCAACACTGAGGCAGAGGATAGGATCTCCTTACTCCCATCAGTGTAAATGAGAATGGAGGATACTCAATACTTATGCAATCCTTAACTTTGATTGTGTCACCTCTCAGTCTCAAAAAACCAAACTCTTAAAGTATTTAAAGCAGTAGAATAGTGACTTGTAAGGTCTCAAAAGCACCTACATCTCCATCTCCCATCTAAAATGCCAGAGGTTCAACCTGACTTTAGATACTTACAAACTCCTTTAACATGGCCTAAATATGGCACATGCAATAGAAATCCCAGAGGCTGTGATTCTTCATGTCCTGAACAAACACCCTGCCTCCAGAACTGGTTCCTATCCCTTCAACAGTATCCCATTGTCTCCCTGCAATGTCTGCAGACACTGTGGCACCATTTGGGCAATCTCTAGTGGTCGTCTTCTCTGCCAGTTCAGTGTTTGTAATTTTTATTTCTTCCTGGTTTTGAAATGGCTTATCTGGCATGATGTTATTACAATGTTATTATTTGCTGGCCCAATGAAGTATGATTAAAGAAAAGAATATAAACAGGCTTTGGAAAAGATGTAATTTAAATTCTTGCTGATAAATTTAATTCCTCTGTAGACTACCACTGAGTTTAGAATTAGAGGTGGGCCTCAGTAAGTCTTAACATCTGGACCCACAGCCACAGGACAAATTCACAATAGTTCCTTTAATAGTCTTTACAACAGAATAAACTACTCTCTTATTTAACCCTAAACTTCCCAGAAATTGGTACATTCAGATGTCACAAAGAACTGTGAAGTATCAAGCAAGAGTCCAGAGTCCTACTGCTCTGCAGTTATTACTGAATTTATCTCCTGAGAGGACCCTGAGTGATGATACTGTCCAGAGTACATCAGAGGAACAGTCAGAAATTGCCCACTGGTAAAAATGAAGTGTAAAACATCTTTTCTTCTACTATCACTACCTCACCTGAAACTCAACTCTGTCTTTCAGTGAATGTTTGAACCAGAAGGAAGAACTTCAAGCTCACTAAGTACAGTCTTCTTGGAACTACCAGATTTACTCATGAATTATTCTCAGCTGCCCTTCCTGGGAGGAGCAGGATGAAAGAACCTATAAGCTTTTTGTAATTGATTTGTGATGGGTCAGGTTCACAGAGCATAAAATAAAATAAAGAGCCTTCTATTAGGCTGAAGTAAACCAGTCACTAGTGCAAGGAAAAGCAAACAAAGAGCTTCCCTTAGCTCAAACACTGCAGTATTCTCAGCCTGTGAACACTGACTGACTTACTGTTACGCACATATAGCCAAGCTCTGGCCTTCCCCACGTTTGCCTTTTCAATAGCCACATCCTGGCTAGTCTGCAATGCACAAACCCAGCACGGCCACCCAGGCTGGGAGTGTGAGAATGGCAGATGCTGGAGGGAGAACAGCAGCTGTGGGCAGCATGGAAATGTACCCTCTTCAAATGTCATAAAATGCTGGATAAAAGATGCAGACATGGAAAGAGCTGGAATCCTCCAGGTCGAGGGCATTCTCCTCTCCCCACCAGCTTGGCTGGGAGCCACATTCCTACATTCCTGGCTCTGCCACAGAACAAGCCAGTGTTGTAGAGGCAAAGGCCAAATGCTTTGTTGTGGGTAATGTATGTCAGGAAAGCTCAAACAAAAAGCCAAAGTTTTACAGTTCTTCTGCTGGCCATATCCTGTGACCTGAATTTCACAAATGATTACTAAATTAAATTATTCTGTAGCCTCTTTTGATACAACCCATTGAATTTAAAACTGTTTCTCTTATACTGGGAAGAATTTCCTTGGATTAGAATTGTATTCTAATCCTTCCTTATTGAAATGTTTATGAATTGACTTAAAAATGCCACAACACTGGAGCATCAATGATTCTCTGATGGGATTACTAAAGACCCTTTTACCTTGCAAGCTAAACTCTGAGATTCATCATTGCTTCACACAAAATATGACAAGAGATTCACACTTTCACCAGCAGTTTATATGCCACTAAAGCCTGTTTCTTTTATGTGCCGAAACAGCAGAACAGATAAGAAGTAGGAACAGACACAGTGTTCTGGTATTTACTATATTTTATCCAACCATGCCTTAGGTAAATTACTCATCTACTTGTTTTCCAAGGGGTGAGAGATATGGGAGTTTGATATTTGGGCATGGTATTTTCATTGTATGTGATGGCTAAGAAACATAGGCAAGGGAAAAACTGGGAGGCTGGATGCATTCTTCACTATATTCTCTCATAAAGTCCTTTTCTTCTTCTTTTATAAACCCTAGGGAATAGAATAGTGCCAGTACTGCCACTACCGTATAGGATCTTCCCTGGCTAGGTGTGTAGGGGGAGAGAAGAGATACATCAGACTGTCAAAATGAAACTTCATGGTTACAACACAGAGACCCTGGAACCCTGAATATTTTATAACTTAAACTTTTACTGAACTTTTGCTTTAGGTATAGTGACCTTAATGGTTGCAGTCCAGGGAACAACTAGGTTTTCTTCACACCAGTAAACAGATCCAGGAAACTTGCGTGATTCTTGGTCAACCACCTTCACTGTTGAACTGTTCAAGCAGTGGGACAGTTGGGCATGGCTTCGGCTGAGGCCAAGTAGGGGTCTCCCAGACAATTCCCAGGTACGCTTTCAGGAATCAGTCACAGCTAGTGGTCTGTATACAGCCAACCCATCTTAGAGGGCAAAATTGCTTAAATACATAAACACAGCTACTCTGCACCAGTTAAACTCAGTGCCAAAAATGCTTTTTTTTTTCCTATTATGGGAAATTGCTAGTCTACATTTACCATGAAAAACCCGGCCTTGTCATGCTGAACACAATTGACAGAAATTGAATATTAGAAGATTTAGCTTTTTTCCTTCCTCCCATTCCTTCTGCTCTCTCTCTCCCTGCAAAATCTGTTTATACATTCATGCAGTGGTCTGAAATATGTTAAAATCTGTGAGTTTTTTGGGTCCTGATGAGAAAAAGGAGGTAGGTTTAGGTCTAGGGGGCTGGGGGTGGGAGAGAATGAGAATTGTTGATCATGGGAATTCTGAGAGAGCAGGAGGGACAAACAGCAATGATCAGAATGGATGTTTTTGTGTGTAAGCACTACAACTGCAGTTTCTTTTTAGAAAGATATCCACTACAGGCTCATTCACTGTGACCTGAGCCAGAGAATTGCACATCTCTTTAATAATTATTTTTTCCCCTGAAGTGAACAATACAGGACAATTTCAAACTTTTTTTTTCCCAACCAGTTTCCCTTCAATTTTTTAGTCTGAGGTGACTGGATCAAAACTTTTGAAGAAAGTTTGTTTTCTGAAACACGATCTGAACCAAAGGCCATTCAAAATAATTTTCTTCATGGAAACTGTTCTATTTTTGTTAAATTTGATAAGAGCTTGTTTTTACAAAATAAGACATGGATGCCAAATTGAAGTTGGCAATATAATTTAAAGAAGTGTCACTCTGGATATAAACAGGAAATGTTTAGAGTGCTGATCCAATGATTAATGAATGTTTCCACATCTATGTAGCAGCCAATTTTCCCTTTCCTTGGAGATTACTCCATTACATAAGCTACAGAAGGGCCAGAACTTTGGTTCCATGTATTGAAGTATACAAAAAATACTTCTGTACAAATGCTGGCATGGTTTTCTCCCTTTGAAATCAATTACAGGCATCTCCACTGACTCCAGTGGGAATGAGAAGCAAGCCAATGTCTGAAAGCTTCTTTGCTCACACCTCTTTTTCAGGGCCAAAGCAGTTTTCTTCTGCAGGATTTTTCAGCCTTCATCCAGTTCATTCATAGACACCACTCCTTAAAAGTCTGACTATAGTTTAGTGAGAAACCCCTCACTTTCCTCCCTGTTAAACATGCTAATATTTTTTCCTGATTGGAGGGAAAAAAAATGAATTTGACTGTGTAGTTTTGAGCCCTATTGTATGGCTCCAGCCAGACACCCACAGTAGTCTTTTTAGGCTGGCCTTAATCGAAATACACATTAAAAGGGAGCCTAACAACAGAGCTGTCTCGTTGCCCAAAGAGTACCAATTTAGGATAACAATAGAAAGGGCAGAACTTGTTAACTAGTACATGCTATCCCCAGACCAACAAACCAGTGAAAAGAGAAAAATAAAGGAGGATGTATTTTAGTAATCTTTGCTATTCTTTTTGTAAGGACACAGAAACCTCAGGCACCCAAGGGAGCCCAAGACCTTCAGGACAGCTGCTTAAGTTGGCACTTTAAGTTGCAAGCCAAGCATATCAGCATTCATTTGGTGTTATTTCTGAGAAGCAGAAACTTCACTGACCAGAGCCTTTGTAGGCAAACTGAAAATAAATATCAGGTGAAATAAGAACAACATGCTAGTGTTTTTCTAGTGAACTCATAGACAAGTTGAGACTTACCCTTGAGAGCCAGCCAGGTGCTCCTAAGTTTCTGCAAGGTGTCAAGAGAGCTCTGCTTACGCTGGAAGCAGTAGGAGGGAGAAAAATCTTCACAGAAGACAGGATTGCAAGTCAGCATTTGGTTTCCTTTTGTCTATTCTTTTTGGAGATGCTTTTCTTCAGTTTTTTCAAGCCCAAGACTGCCTTATTTCTGCTTTTGCCATATCCTGGATATCCAGGCTCTCCAGTAGCCCTTGTGTGAGGAGGAGAAATCTCTATAAAAATATCACCTACAACACAAAAACTGTCTGAGGTAATAACTTGGCAGAAAAACTCTCTTATGTAAGAGGAGTTGCCCCAACCTAAAATGTTTCTACCACATAGCTTTCAGGAATGAAGAGTGTTTAAAGTTAATAACTCACTGTGTAATCTTTAACTTGCAAAAACGTGATTGTTCGTAGCAGAAATGGGTTGCCTTAGGAGGAAAGAAAAAAAGAAAAATGTCATGCTTAACCTTCTTTATTAATGCTAGGTAGGAAGGAAAAGCTGTATGTAATATATGGCTTTATTTTGTAGGAATACATGTGTTACATATATATTACATATTTATTCTGTGGATGTACATAGCAGCTAAATACTCCCATTAAGAACCTGATCTCAAGCTTGCTGAAG
This sequence comes from Anomalospiza imberbis, assembly GCF_031753505.1. NCBI lineage: Eukaryota > Metazoa > Chordata > Aves > Passeriformes > Viduidae > Anomalospiza > Anomalospiza imberbis. The sequence goes on from NC_089721.1 coordinate 11,913,861, forward strand.
TCCATGGAGCTGCTATTGACCTGAATGGCTTTGGATAACTCCTAGTCCTGAGTACTTAAATTTAAAAGTCTCCAGTAATGATCCTAAAATAATGACTTAATTAAGGCTTCAAACTAAAGTGAGACTTGGGCACTCTGAAAGTCTGGCTTATTTCTCAAGGCACATTGACTCAAACTGCTTCTCTTCTGGTTCTAACCAAAAGACTGCCTCACCTATTTGAAAAACAATCAAAGGCCCTTGTTGTTCTTAGCTATGACACTGACTTTCATTCCCAACAAAGTAAATAAACTGAACTCTGTGTTTATCTTTTCTATTTATCCTGTTCTGCTTGAGTGTGTGGGAATGTGTGTATTTTCTTTTCTATATTTATTTTGTGATCATTTTTTGCTTGCTGAAGCCACAGCTTTCAGAGTCATACCCAAGTGTTCCGAATATAGTCAGACACTATTTCAGGGAACAGACAGTTTTATTCTCCCTGTTCAAAGAGATTGGCTATGTTGTCATGTATCTGTAGCACAATTTCTTTTTCAAGTACAGACAGCTATTTGCTCCACTACATCTCAGTAGACAGCTCTCAGTTTGTCTCCTTCTCATTTAAGTAACTTGGGCCATCCTATTAGCATAAATGTAGGAAATAATAAAGCCCTAGGACTCTGACTAAAAGAATGGGGCTGCATTACTGCCACACATAGAGTTATACATTTGGAGAAAAAAAAAAAAAAAAGAAAATATATTAATCTGTGCAAAATAGCAGCAACTTCTACCCAAGAGTTAGGACGCACTGCTTTTAGTCCCACATAAGCTAAAAGGAATACAGAATTATTCTGTATTGGAGCACTTTTGTTCATTATCAATCATGAAAATATTCTGCAATCAAGTCTATGCAGTGTTTTATGCAGAAATGAGATTGAAATAATGTCTTTGAAATGTAGCATAGATAATTTGATTTCTCCTGTAATGGGAACAGAGTTATTTGGAAAATCAGTGCTAAAAATGCTTTGGATAGACCTTTCAGGATACAGTGAGGACTGGCCATTCCTTAAGGGAAAGGGAACCAGGAGCTGAGCACAATACCAGACTGTCAGGGCAAAGCTCAGACCCCACCCTGGCCAGGGAAGATGAGCAGCATGGGCTCAAAGATGGGAGCTATAGTCAGCAAAGGATCCAGATTATCAGCTGAATTCATGGTAGTATGTCAGGTCTGATGGTAAGGCATGAATCCACAGATCAGGACCAGGATAAGATTTGATGAGGGCAACCCAGGGCCAGACACAGCTCAGCAATAATGGAGCAGGTTCAGAGTAATGAGACAGGTCTGAGAACAAGCAAGAGAGTCATTCTGCAGACAGGGATCATCAGTGGGATACACTGCTAGGCTGGGCTGTGGCTGAGCTAGAGATCAGTATTCCCACAACATAATTTCAGCAGGGACTAATCCCTGACATGAGCTTAAAAGAGGCACCTAGCTGCAGGGGCAGAGTGTGTGTGGAGGCCCCAGGTGAGGCTAGCCAATGCAGTTAAGGAAGGCCTGTGGGTACGCCATGGGGACTGACAAGATCCTGTCTCAGTAGCCACAGTCTGGAGTAATTAGCCTGTAACTACTGATCCTTCATGTATGAGGAGTCAGTTCCTCCTAAATTCATCATCTGATTGTATGATTTTTTAAAAATATAAACCACATATAATATTTTAAATATTTGCTTTGTGAGTTTATTTATATAAGGAGTGTATAGTGTAATTTTAAGGTAATAAAGATGTTACTTGTTTTTTCCTTAACTATTTTTGTACTTCAGCTTGGCTCATTCCTGCCTCCTGCTCAGCCTTCTTTCACTCTCATACTGACATTATTGGAAGAAAATTCATTTTCAGTGGCAAAAGAAAACATTTTTTCACCATGCCCTTATAACCATACCATGTTTTTGGTGGATTGAGCTATCTGATGTATTACTGTTCATGGTCAATCAACCATCTGTCACACAAGAATCCTCTCCAACCAGTGAATATTTGGATGCAAGTTTCAGTCAAAAACTGTTTCAGAAACAGAGATGTCTGGTCAGCTACTGCATGGTCTGTTTCTTCCTGCATGCTCTAAAGAAGGGGTTTATTATGATATCCAGACATTTTGGGCTACCCTGGACCGAGTCCCAGAGGGTGACCCTCAGTTGACTGGTCATCGGGTGCCTGGATAGCGTAATTAAAATCCCCACCAGGAAGACGGAAGGACTCTTGAGCTGCTGGAATCCAAGTGGGTTTATTGAGGATTGATTGAAGGAGTTGGGAGGCAGAAATAGGAGCAGGGAGACAACCACCCAGGGAAAGCAGAGTCCAAGACCCTCAGGGAAGAAGGGGCCAGAGTATATAACTGGGGAGGGAAGGAGTAACCAGGGTACAAATGATCCAATGGGAAGAGGGTGTAAGGGAGGAACAGGGATGGGGTAACATAAACTGGGCCAATGAGGGAAAAGGGAAGGAGTGGTTTACAGAGGGAACCATTAGAAGCAACGAGAACGGGGAACTTTCCAGAACTTGGGGCGATGACAACCACAAACTGACAGGTGATGGGCATGTGCTTATTTGCACTGGGGGGCAGAGAATTCTGGGGAAATGCCTTATCCTAAACGACTGTAGTTTCCCATGGCATTCCCACACTGTCCTCCCCATGGGCACATCCCACAAGACATGACCTTGAGAATGAAACACAGACTCTCCATGACAGGAGAGTCATGGAGTTACTTGTTACCACAAGTAACAATGAAGTGGGGACAGAGAAGAAAATGAGGACTTAGAATAATAACAACAACAACAAAAAAAAAAACCTGTAAAAGATTGTTTTATCTCTAAACTTCAAAGAATTTGAGATCAGGTTTTGTGTGTGTATAACTTTGTAATACTTGTCCTGTGTTCTTTCTAGCATGTCTGGTTTGAGTCTCCAAATAAATAACTAAGTATTTCACAGAAGTGTTTACAATCAGCTCTCTCATTTCTGGCTCTCATTCAGAGTTAAACTCAATCAAGAGTTCAAGAATGCAGGGTCTTCCTTTGGAATTGTCACAAAGATTCCATGTTTATTAACATAGACTTTGCTTCAAGATGCTTCCAGTTATGTCAAATACCATCTCTTTTGTTTATGTGTTTGCATGACACAGGCACAGGGTGTATGGCATCACTCTGGAAAACCCTGACCTGTGCCAGTATATATGAAGGCTGAAGTTTAAAGGAATGGGAGAACTTGCAGATTTACAATTACAATAAGATCTTTTTTCACAAGATAAATTTTGGACTTGAGGAGCTACTATATTCTTCTATATCCACCTGTAGCTGCTACACCACTCAGAAGGAGCACAATAGAAGGGATACTTACTTAAACCCCTATTAAACATTCATTTCCATTTATACCACACACAGCAGCAGAATGTTAAACCAAATAGTGTCAGTGCACCTTAGCTGGCTGTAGTCAAGCATTTTTTCTGCTGAACAGGACCATAATTTTCACTGGATTTTTTCAACTCTGGAAGTTTGTGGCATTGTGTAGAACATGGAGATCATTAGTTCAGCAGCCTTCTCTTGTTAATATATCCCTGAAGTAAAACAATATCCTGGTTTCTTGTCAGGAAACGATCCAGAAAGCTTGTTTGTCCTGGCAGTGCTTTGTATGCAAGTTAAAACTTAGCTATCCATCTCCGCACCTTCCTGTCTCAGCAGATTCTGTATCTGTAAAGAACAATAGCCTGTCAGCTGCTACAGTCTGCCAGTCTTTTCTGGAGAAATCAGACTTGAACCCATGAGCAGAATGTTTTTTTTCCACAGCCCTGACTTTTATTTCTATAGTTACTTAATCTGGTGGCTACTTTTCCGGCATGCCTTTTCTTATTAAGAACCATTAGTAATGCTCTGTCTATCCCAAAGTTAGGAGGACTGTTTCACCCATGTATATCCCAGTTCCTCCTCAGTGCAAGACTAACAAGGAATTATGTTAGTGGTGCATAGACAGACAGATACTTATTGTCAGGGAACACATATACTCTGCATAGAGATTAAAAACTCCAAACAACAGTGCTAAAGAAAGAAAATACTCATGAGTTTTTTGCATTTCTGTGAAACAAGGGAAGGGGGCAAAAGTAAGGTTTGTCCTGTATATGTGCTGAGTAAACCACTACTATTCTATATCCCAGGACTGGAAGACTACAAAGGCAGTAATAATGGACTCTAAAGTGCAGCCACAATAATGAAGCTTAAATCTTAAGGAAAACTTTCTTCTGAGAAAAACAGTGAAGATATAGCATGGTTAGGTGAAAGAACTTAAGGCTGAAATCTCCATATTTGGAAGATTAAACGAATAGACTATGAACATTTCTGGTAGGAATGGGAAGGAAGGAAGAAGATGCTATTAACCCAGGAAAAGGAGAAAGTTGAAACAAATTCTAAGGGTCTTTTGATAGGATTATTTTCTGGTTGTTTCTCTGTCACCACAGATGATACACAACCTAGAAAAACAGGATTATTAAAGGAGATTAAAAAAAGTTGACCTAAATTTATGAAAGCAATCAGAAATTCCACAGGGTCATTGTCTTAGGATGTACCATAAAGAGGAGAGTTCTCATTTACCTAAGTCACAATTTAATATACCAAGGGTCTGGGCAAGTGTTTGTTATGGGAAGCTATTCTTAGAAAAACTTAAAATATGGTATGTGCTGATGTCACATCCCCACACTAGCACTTGGGGTGCCTCTTAACCGTATTGCTTATGATAATCTGTCCTCAACTAATTGTTTAGGTCCCCTCTAGAGTCAGTGGGGAGAGACAGATTGCGCTTGAGATGATAGAGCCCATCATTCTCAGAAATGTCAGCTTTCAATGCCTGTTTTTCAGTTAACTGGAGAGTGAACCTACACAAACACTGAACATTAAGGCTGAAATGATGTAAAACAAATTTCACATATAAGGTATTTACATTGATGTGTTTTCTTAAAAATAAGGAATAGCTCAACTGCAAGGAAAAATTTTTCCTTCTCCTTAACTATATGAATCAAAAGAAATTCCCCGTGGTCTCCAAATGTCAGAGATCCACACATCAATCAGTCATCTGCAAAATACCAGATTTTACTAAAATAATTACTACAGTTCTATCCACATTTGAGCTTTATTATTTAAAAAAAATACAGAAGCCAATTAGATCTCATAGTTTTAACAAATCAGAACTAATGCACAGAGATAATAAAGATCAGATTTTTCAAGTTTATGAGATTAATATAGATAAGACATTATTTGAAAGACTTGTTATTTATATTACCTGGTAGTACAGTTATTAGAGTTGAGAAGGGATGCAAGATGTTGCAATTTGCAACAACTTAGTGTGGCTAAAAATGAGCAAATGCTAAACTTTATGACTATAGAACATCCATAGTAAAAAAACTCAACCAAATCAAAATCAACCTAAATCTTTAGATCATCTCATGAGGAGGCTTTCTCAATAAACAAATCATCCAAAGGGAAGAGTTGTGTAATGATTCTGACTTATAGACATATGGAAACTAACCTAAGCTTTCTGTGCTGTTGAGAAATGCTCTGTAATAGTGAACTTCAGCCCCCTTGGTTCCTACTTTCTGTAGTAATGAGTTACATAAGATTGTAGCTATAGCCAGCACCTGTAAGCTACCAACAGTAAGCTGTCAGTGAATTCTCTCACCATTGCTCACAGTCCTGTCTCACAAATGCACCAGCTAATGACTTACTGGATTAAGTCAGCTGACTGTGAAGAGGTGGTTATGTCAGAAAGAACTGAGGAAGTATTCAGCTAAAGTTAATATCACCAAGCTGACAGGCCAGAATGTTTGTTTAAAAGTACAATTGAAAAGATGTTAACACACACCTTGCCATTTTGTAGAATCTGTATGAAAAAGATATCATACATTATATGTGTGGCACTAATGATTAATCTGGAGTTAAAAACTGTCACTACACCTTTCAAAAATCCTACTGCAACACCAAGTGTTTGTCCTAAGCAATGCCTGCAAAGTGACAAACACTGTTGGCTGTAGGACTGTCTAGTGATTTCCTGACACTGAAGATGCAGGTAGCTGGATAGGGAGAGCAGTGCAGCGGAGACTGTGGGCAAATGGCCAGAGCAGAGGAAGCTTCCCAATGTTTCCAAGCCAGCTAGACTCAGCTGACACTTCCAGAGCCAGGCCACAACACAGCCTTTCATTTTCCCTATGAGCTATGTTTTGTTCAGAAGGCAGTTTCCTTGCTGCCCTGTTTGAGGCCAGCCACAGGGCAGGAGTGTCAGAATGTCCTGTCTGCTGGGGTGGACAGTCTCCTTCATGACCTGACCACCTCAGCACACTGAGAGCAACTAGAAAGACCAAGGCACATGTGCTAGGCCACTGCCAGGAGTTCAAGAGAAGTACACATGGTACACTGCAGAAACAGGGCAGATTTCATGTGAATGATGCCTTTATTTCCTTCATGGTGAGGCAAAGCCTTGCTAGAATGTAAACTGATTCCCTTCCAGTAACCAATGTTTCTTAAGACTTGCTGATGAGAGCAAGTTTCTGTTGATTTGAAAGAAACTGGTAAAAAAGATGACAAGGTGACACAACACTTATCTCAGCATTTCATGTTGCTTTATTTTAGTTGAGAGACCTATTTTACTCAAACATTCAGAAATTAAAAATTGTTTCTCTTTTCTTTCTTTTCTTTTTCTTCTTTTCTTTCCTTTTCTTTTCTTTTCTTTTCTTTTCTTTTCTTTTCTTTTCTTTTCTTTTCTTTTCTTTTCTTTTCTTTTCTTTTCTTTTTTTTTTTCTTTTCTTTTCTTTTCTTTTCTTTTCTTTTCTTTCCTTTTCTTTTCTTTTCTTTTCTTTTCTTTCCTTTTCTTTCCTTTTCTTTCCTTTTCTTTCCTTTTCTTTCCTTTCTTTTTTCTTTTCTTTTCTTTTCTTTTCTTTTCTTTTCTTTTCTTTTCTTTTCTTTTCTTTTCTTTTCTTTTCTTTTCTTTTCTTTTTTCTTTTCTTTTCCTTTTCTTTCCTTTTCTCTTTTCTTTTCTTTTCTTTTCCTTTTCTTTTCTTTTCTTTTCTTTTCTTTTCTTTTCTTTTCTTTTCTTTTCTTTTCTTTTCTTTTCTTTTCTTTTCTTTTCTTTTCTTTTCTTTTCTTTTCTTTTCTTTTCTTTTCTTTTCTTTTCTTTTCTTTTCTTTTCTTTTCTTTTCTTTTCTTCTCAAGAGAGCTGTACTGTAGAGAGAAACCAGCTAGCAAAGGGCAGAGACAGCAATCTGGAATGATTACACCATACAAAAATGTCAGTGGCATAACATGGTTTAACTGTGATGCCACAAATTATAGATGAATGTAGAGGCAGAAAAAAAAAAACAAAAGTAGAAAATACACTGTATTCTTTATATTAAAATCCCCTGAATTTTTCCAAATTCCTCAGACCAACTCCAGGCATTTACAGAAACTAGCTTTTTGCACTTCATCCCCTGAGAAATGGTTCTAGAAAAAAGTAGAAAATCTGACTGAAGAACTCAAGATTAGACAATACTCATTCTGAAAGTTGGACAGGTCATATTTGCTAACATCCAAAGAGCAGATTCCTACACCAAATGTGCTGATGTAAAGAGGTTGGAAGCTGTGTGTAAGAACAGAATGTTTCAAAGGACATAACAGAACACTGGAGTTCAAGGGTCTGAAACAACACAACCTCTAAAATTCTGCTCCAGCCAAAAAGAACCATGTATGCAAGGACATGGGAGGAAAAGGGGGAACGTGGAAGCTTGTTCTCAGTGTTTTATTACTGGTCTTTTCTTATTGATGGACCATCAGCATGTGCTTGAGCTGAAACCCACCTGAGTGCCAAGGATAGGCCAGAAACAAGGGGTATCCTGCTCCTGAATGCATTTACTAAAGCCCAGGAAGACCCTAGAGACTCTGGAGGGTCTCTGCCTTTGCTTCATAGTAAGCTTATGTAATACAGGGCAAGAATGTTTTGAACTCTTGAGAAAAGACACCCAGAGACAACCTGCCTAGTTTGTTGTACATGATGGACAGTGTTCCTGTTCTGAGAAAAAAATTCATGAAAACTTAATATTTTGGCTTTGTTCCACCTAAGAAGGAGAGCTGGATGGTTATATTTTGCTTTAAAAAGTAATCCAAATCAGCTAACCACTTGACTGAAACACTAGTGAATCCGTTTCAGCTGCTCACTTTGCTTTAACTCTTCTGAAGATTTGTTTTATGTTATTTCTGTGAGAAAAGCATGACCCTACCTGGCCACCTCACAGCCTGTGGTGGGGTGCTGAAGTGGGATCCTGCAGTGCACTTCCATAGTCAGTAAGTCAAGACAAGCAAATACTTTCTTGGCCTTCCTCTGTTTCAGTTCAGGGCTGTGTCTGGCTTCATCCTAGATTATGGCAGAAGTTTTCCTGGTTCAGATAAATGGCAATCTTTGCCTTTAAATCCTGCTACTGCCCATCCAAACCAGTTTACTACTGCTAGAGAAAGACAAGAGTCAATTGTTTTAAAATATTTTTCAGGGCCCTGCACTGGCATGTTGCAAAGCATTTATGTTAAAGTAATAGATAACTCCTCACAATATTATTAAATGCTAGTATTGCAATCTTTTGTGTACAGACAGGAGAGGGCAAGGTGTAGCACAAGTATCACCTCTAGAGCCTACACGTTGGGTACTAGGAAAGGCTTAGAAATCTTGTTCTGAGGGTACAGCTTACTGCTGTAAGCACCTTCCTCCTAAATAGCCTCTCATGTGAGCAATGGCAGACACAGATATTGCTTCCTTCAGCTTCTCCATGTCTTACTGAAAACACTAAGTACAAAGTTATATACATGCCAGAAAACTTTTCAAAAACAAGGGCTTAAACCTCTCAGGTAAAGGACAAATCTTGGACTATTCTGGTTCCTGGCAGATATTTGCCTGATTGTCTGTACAGTTTTGTGATGTAAACACTTTTGAAATGGCAATTCTGGAATTCCCCAGAAAATGGAGAAAACAGTTCCTGCTCAACTGCAGTTAACACAGAATGACTAGTAAAATACTTTGCAATCTGTCACAGTCTCCATAAAAATCATTTACATGACATGTCCCTCAACAACAGGTAAGGTACATAAAATGAAAAGATACTCAGGTTACAAAGCCAGACACTACAGTGAAATAACTTTGTTAAAAAGCTACTAAAATGTTAAAGGCAATCCAGTTCTCTTCATTCTGTCATGCTCTTCTTTCACTCCAGTGTTTTTTAACTGCATCTTTCTTTCCTCTTGAATAATCTTATTGAAAATAAAATGTATGAAATCTAGGTGCAGCCTTGTTTCCAGCTAAAAAAATACTCTTTGAGGTGGTTATAGAATCACATCTTATTAAGACCTGCATGAATGATCAAGACTAAAAAACCTTGGCCAGCCCAACAAACTCTGCAAACAAGGGTGATGCCACCAGCCAGGAAATCTGCAGTAGCCCATCAGGTGGCTATGGTAACTGTTAGATTTTTTTTTTTTTTTTTTAGCTCCCATGATTTTTTTCACCACTAGAACTGCATGACATTGTGAATCTCTCCAGTGATATATTAACTTGTCTCAGTCAGCAATCCTTCAGTTTTTCCTAAGAGGTTCAAAGATGATTGTAACTGAGCCCTTTCATCAGCAGTGGGGTGTGCAATAGATAAATGGCCTAATTCTCACTTGTGCCAAAGTGCTTATACTGATATAGCCCCTAATATAAGTGTGATGATAAAGTTCCTTACAACAGTACAACACTGTTTTCTTATAATGCAGAAATGAGCTTTACTGATACAGCTGCATTCATTCTACAGCCAGCCTAAACTTGGAAGTTTTACCGGCAGAGAGATACTGGTTAAGAGTATGGGGAAAAAACATCACACACCTCTCTGACAACTGTGCTGGCAGACACTCCAGAGAAGTCCCTGGATAGACAAAACAAGTTTCTGCAGGATAGCTGCAGCTGGCTGTGTATACTCTGCCCGCATGAGAAGAAAGGTAGTGTGAATCAGCTTAGCTCCCCTTCACTGAGGTTGACCCAAGGTCTGAAGCCATGATCATACCAGCCTAAAAGTGAATAGTCATTGAATTTCAGGAACTGGTAAAGGCAGTAACAGCAAAACAACCTTTTTGCCAGTGTACATATCTTTTCTCTGAGGAAGGAAGTGCACCACTATAACTACTATAAATAAGGCCTGAAGAGCCTGAGTTGTATCTATTCAATTATAACAGGAAAGTTAAAATAGCCCAGAAGTTGGGCTAATCTGAGGCCACTTTCTGAGTAAAGATGACTGCATTAAGAGATGCAGTAAGAGATGCTTTAGCTCAATGTATCAAAATGTTAAGCACATCACATAAATATACTAAGCCATGGTGATTTATTAGGTGGTAGAAACAATACTGTTGTATGAGAGAACAAAATTTCAGACTCAGACAATGTCAGGGAGCTGTACTCAAACAGCAAAGGGGGTTCTGAAGAATGGCAAATTTGGATATCTCATTTGTGAGTCAGAATCTGGGTAGGCTGCAAAATCTTCCCTACTGCCTAATCTACAATACTCTGCCATGTACAATTTTCCTCCCATTGTTTTAAGGGACTAAAATTAGTGCAGCAAGTGACTGGGGAAAAAATGGATGGAAATAACAAAACTTGTATATTGTGCTCTCATTTAAAAAAAAATTAGAAACTGTTTACTTTAGATCTTGATCAACCTACTAGACTCTGTGTAGTTCTGCAGCAACCCCTAGATTATCCTCTAGGAATAACTTTTTCAGACCAAAGTTAGGCCAATGAGGTGTCCTGTATGAAACAGCCAAAAACTTTATGGCAGTGTTTCATTTAGTATTTCACTAATGCTTTTTTATCATTAGAAGCTGAGCCAGTAAAGATGGCAAGCTCGCAGCACGAGGTTATGTCTTCCATCCAGATCTCCCCTGTGCTCTTACTGCCTGCTTTCCACAGCACATTCCAAACACATCACTTTCCCTCTTTCCAACTCTTTGCCTTCAGTGCCTCAACAGGCTCAAATGGCTCTTTCTCCTGGCAGCACTCACCACTGTTACTATAATATGCCTAGAGGGCTCTCAGGGCAATGAGTGCACCAAGACACCTTAATTAGCCAGAATGAGGTTTCATCCACTTCCTAACAAATATCTTCTTCCTTTCTATTCCACCTTTTCAGTTCCTAGGTATGGCAGTCCAAGAATGGCTTGCAATACACTAGATATTGAGAACTCTACAGTTCATGAGAAAGCATCGGGACGATGCTCAAATGGACATAAACATATGATTTAGTTTTATGTTGTCCTGTGAGGATCAGGGATTTGGATTCAGTGATCCTTATAGGTGCCTTCCAACTTGAGATCTTCTATGGCTCTATAAAATATATGAGTATAGGAATTATGCCGAAAACCTTACAGAAGACTCATAGGCTAAAAGACTTTGTGTGCAGTCTCTTGTCAGTGCTGGTAAGTGTGGATTGGGAAAAGAAATAGAGGAAGTGAATAATTGCACAATCAATGAAAAGGTGCCAGACACGCCTTCAGGGCAAATACAAGACAGTGTGACAGATCTGTGCACACAAACCACTGCAGACACAGAATGGTTTCTGCAGTGTCTCACTGCCCACAGCCCAAGCTCTCAAAGGCAAGCTTCACTCGGGAAGAACTGTTTGACCAAGGGCACAGAGGCTGACCTTTTTTCAACACAGATTTCTGTGAAACTATCTGCAGCAGAGGAAAGACATGCAAGACAGAAGATCAGGAGTAGAATGCAAAGTCAACATGTGGGTTAATTGGAGGGCAGAGTGGGTGAGTTATGAAGTCCCACTATACTGAAGTCTGCACTTAACTGCTTAACAAAGACAGCAGTGCAGTGTTTTTGAATGCTCATTTGCCAGTAAATGTGGCAACCAGGATGCCATAGCTCAGAAGGGAGGCTGAATATATACTCTTTTCATTATATGTAGCTGATGACTGTCTTGCAAATTACGAGAAATGTGGCACTTTCCTTTAAAAGCAAAAATGAAAATGGACTTTTTGTCAGAAGAGATATACTAGAACTCCCATTAATCTCACTTTCTTGGCACCAAAAAGCAGAGTTCAAACATTCTGCAACCTCTACTGATAGCTAATAACTTGGCTCTCTCAGAGCTAAGAATAAAAAAAGTAGAATTCTTACCAGAAAAATCAATGCGGCCCCTCCTCTTAATTGTGTCTTCCATGGAGTGCATATATTGAATGCAAAGATTTGCACACTATCTTGACAGCACTCCACAAAGTAAAAAGCAGTGGATACTGCAACTGAAGTATATACTGCTGAGTGAGTAGAAGATATTCTGTTTCTTGTGTCCTGCAGGCTCCTAGAGCATCTCCACTGCTACTTACGTCCTTGCTCAGTTGTTGAATATTAGACATTCACACTGAGTACTTGCAAAACTGATCCAATGACATAAAAATCTTACAGTCCCACTGCTGAACTGTTCCGAATTACTTTTGCATTTACTTTCTCTACCACAAAATCATGTCAGTTAACCTTAAAAATGTATGTATGTTCCAAGTATGTAGGAAGACAAACTATACCAGTAATTATTTATGATTCATATGGGATATTTAGCTTTGCAGCATTAACACAGTACTCTTAATACACACATAATTGTTTAAAAAATAGTCACATCAAAGGATAATTATATTGATAGATGAGAAGAACAAATGCAAATGCTAGCAACTCCTTCCATAAAAATCAAGTGACAGGAGGTTCATAGGAAAAAATCTAATCATCAAAGCAAAATCATTAGTCTGGAAAATCTGAGCATCTTGTCAATTATTCTTCAAGCCTTACTGCCAATTAATTAAAAACAGTTTTTTGATAGTGTCATGCATGATTTCTAATATGTCCCATGACTCATGGGGTAAACATTGATTTATAACTCTGGCTTCAATTTTGCTAGCCCTTCACATAGGAAGAGGTCTGACAATCACCAGTGGGACAATGTCTTTCAATTAGGAATGGCCCAAAAAAAGGCTGCATGCCCAGAATACCAAATTCCACCAATTTGTGTTTGTGGTGACTTGTCATTCATGTCAGATAGGAATAAACTGCATTTGCTGAACAGTACTAACAGTTCAAACAAAAAACTCCTGTATGAACCTACACACATTTACCATGCTCTCACCTAGGCATCAAATCACAGGTATCTCCTAGGTATACAATCACATAATTACAGAATGTTTTAGCTTGGAAGAAATCTTAGAGCTTATATAGTTCTAACCCCTCTGCCATGGGCAGGGACATCTTCCAGCAGACGATGTTGCTCAAAACTCTATCCAACTTGGCCTAGAACAGTTCCAAACAGGGGTCATCCACAACTTCTCTCAGCAGCCTGTTCCAGTGCCTCATAGCTCTCAGTAAAGGATTTCTTCCTAATAATTAACCTAAACCTGGCTTCTCTCACCTTAAGGCCATTCCATCTTGTCCTATACCTACATATCCTTCTAAAAAGTTCCTCTCCAACTTACTTATAGGCTCCCTTCAGGTACTGGAAGGTGCTAAAAGGCCTCCCCAGAGCCTTGTCTTCCCCAGGCTGAACAACTCCAGCTCTCTCACTCTGTCTTCAAGGAGATGTGCTCCAGCCCTCTGATCATCTTCCTGGCTTCCTCTGGACTAACTACAAGAGGTCCACATTCTTTCTGCATTGGGCACCCCAGAGCTGGATGCAGTGCTGCAGGTGGGTCTCACCAGAGCAGAGCAAAGTAGAGGTGCAGAATCCCCTCCAAAAACTGCTGCCCACAGGCCTCTGGATGCCCACTCCATGAGTGCACAGGACTGGCTCATGTGTAGTTTCTTATCCTCAAAGTCCCTCTTGGCAGGTTTGTTCTCAGTCCTTTCCCCACATGAACATGTGTTTGTCTTTGGGATTACCCTGATCCAGGTGCAGAATCTGGCACTTGGATGTGCTGAAAGCCAGGTGGTTTGCAGCAGGCCATGTCTCAAGTCTGTCTGGGTCTAAGCCTTGAACTGAAGGCAGCTACAAATATGATCCATAATCAGAAATAAATCTGTGGCATTTATATAAAACATTAACATCCCTGGCCCAGACCCCGTTCGGCCTCTCCACACTACACAACCCACTGTGTAAGATCCACTGCCTCCCTGCTGCCTGGTCCATTACGTAGGCATGCAGATTCCCATCAAAGAGTCACTAGTCATAGGATCTTCCTGAAGAAGCAACGTATGCACCTCTTCTACACTTGATCTGGATTTAAGAAGTGCTCATGGGACAGTGTGAAATCCTTTTACCCTTCCAGCTGTCATTTATGCAGCTTGAGAGGATTGCATATTTAGAGTCACACTCTGGAAATCACACTGTGGTACAAGCTGCCAAAGCAGATCCCAGCTGCTTAGTGGGAACCATGGAACTGGACTGGGCCAGCTGGTTCTTTTCCCCAGAAGATGCATTGGGGCTGTTCAGATGGTCACAGAATAATTCCACATATGGAATATATTCCATAAATTTGATGGCACCAAAATTGTTTTCCCTTGCTTTTATGCTGCTGTGGTACATTGCATATCCTCTTTCCAGTATATACTGAACAGCCCTACCTGACTGTTCTATTGCTTGGTTTATGTAAAAAATTATGCAAATACCTGTATCATTACCTCACCCTCCCTCTATAACTGGGTTTTGAAGTTTACTCCCTTTGCCAGACTTGCCTAAAAATAAAATCATGTTGGTGCAAGCTAAATTTTGAAAACTTGCCTTATTATCAGACATCTCTTTCATGCAGACACCTGTACACTTTAATGTAAATGTCAAGGAAAAACTCAACCTAATGCATAGTTCCCTTGTTTAGTGTAGTTTTTACTTTATTTATCTATACAAAGTTCATATTTTATTTTGCATGATTAAGAAATAAACATTTCCTTGTTTCTCTGCCTGCACATAAGTTATACATACACTTGTATAACTGATTTCTTTTGTAAAAGCAATTATTTCCCCATCAAATTCAATAATTTCCACTTAAAAATGAGGAAAAATAATTGAAAACTGGCTTTGCAATATTTGGAAATAAATGGTCCTTTCATTATGTAAAAGCATTAGGGGATCTCCAAGGTATTCCAGATATAACAATTTATAGTAAATGAGATTATTATTGCTGGGAAAAGAACCACTTAATGTCAGTCTTCTGTGGGAAAAACCAAAACAGACTAATCCAATAGGGGTGCTCAGAAACATACAGAAAATACTTAAAAGCTTCAAAAATCCAAAGCAACAAGGGAAAAACACATGCTGAGGAAGTAATTTGGAACAGGATGCTTCTCTTCATCCTTATCATAGGGAGGTAGCCTTACTGTCTTCAAAATAAGAATAGGAAGCCTGTTTTATCATTGTGTTCTTCCAGTTTATACCAACTTGTCTAAAGTAGTTCTACCAGCACAATTGTGGAGTAATGCAGTGTTGAGCCAAGCCTGGATACAGGGACCTGAAATAGAAATTGTTGAGCATTGAGAAGATGTGAATTGCTGTCTGAAAATCTCACAGATCTCTGTGGCTGCTATGAGCAAAGCAGTCATGTCAGAATAAATTTGGCTCAACATGCTGCTGTAGCAATCAGCTAGTAATGGCTCACCTTCCAAAAATAGCATTACTACAAAATTAGTAATCAGCTATACAGCCACATAGCTGAACTGTTTAAAATCCAAAATGAACCTTGAAAATGATAAATATGTGGATAATATTCCCTAGATATAGACATCAAGGAATGCATCAGAAGTTGATCTGTATTCCTTGCAATTTTTACTTTCAAAGTATGACAGTCTCCTTCTCCCACAGTAGCCTCCATGCCCTGCCAAATGTCTCAGCTGCAAGTCTTAAGTCAAATGGGATAAAGGCATTTGGAATTGCAAGATCAGTAGTGCAAAACAATCTGTCACATGGATGTTGAGGAACAGTCCCTATCCATTACAAAGTACATTCCACTGAACCCAATCCCATTTTCTACTTGCGCTCTCACGTGCTCTGCTTTCACTGTCCCGAGATGGCTCATGAGGCACAGTGGGGGCTCAGGCTATTTATCTCAAAAACTATTTTATCTTTTATCAAGTTTCACATGTCTATATCTGATGTTTATGCTTCCTTGACACTGCTCCTCTGTCTCACCTACTGAAACACTGTGAGGAAACTTTTCTGGTTTTGATTTTCCATATGCCTGTTAATGCAGAAAAACTGATTAAAGCAAAGCACATGGAGAAATTCTGAATGGCTACTACTAGATCTCTTTTAAAGTTTATATGGTGTAAAGATCAATTCTGATGTTAAGATTAGCATGTAAAATGACTCCTAGCATAACTGCAGCTTGAAGAACTTTTGCACTTTCCATGCAATATGGGTTTGGGCTAATTAATCCTCATGAAAATGCCATCTTGAAGACAACAAAGTTAAGAGACAGAGAGATTGAAGCTAAAATGCAATGCAAACATTTGTTGACCAGCTAAATGGCCTCACTGACCTCAGGAATGTGTTTGAAAGCTTCTTAGCTGCTTAACAGCTGAGTATCTTCTGCACTTGCAGCCAAGTTTCTAAAGACATTTAAAAAGCTCACTAAATTTTAATTATGAAGTAGGCAGGAATTAGATGACACAGATGAAAAACCAGACTAAGAAATTCATGGAAGACACCATGATGAGGACTGTGATTAGACCAATAGATCTTAGAAGCTCTGACCAGCATCACCTGGGACTCCACCCTCACCCTTTGTCCACACTGAGGAACTCCCTGTAGGCTCAGACCCAGGCCTTTCATTCCCTGGTTGAGCTATGATGTTAGCACACCTGCCTTCAGCCCTACCTCCTAAATTACTCCTGGGGCCATGCCAGAGCCCAGTTAAGTCTTTTCCCTGATCTCATCTCCTGCTGGTCCTGACAAGACTCTGGATGATTTCTGGACTGCTTCACCTCTTCCCCATGTGCGCAGCTGTTGATGGAACATTCTGCCCAGCCTGTTATGGTTGGTTGTCTTGGTTTTTCTTACCTTGAAAAGTGGTCTGCTCTTGTTACTCCTTGACACAAAAGACAGAGACAGATTTTATGAGTTCTTCCCCTACTAGAATGAGTGTATGTAAGATCAAACAAAAAACTAGTGGGTTTTTTTTTAAATAAATGCTTGCACATTTCTCTTTGATGCATTTGGTCAAAATGCAGTCTCAACATCTGCATTAGAAAAACAAAGAAATGTCCTAAAGTTCTCTGGTACACAATGAAACTTACAAGGACCCAGAATTTGTCCAGAATGGCATGTAATCTTATCTAAATGGTTAAATGAACAAGGTGGGTGTCACTGATAAAAAATAAGAGCTCCATTTTGAAGACCTATGATTTGTCTTCCCCAAGTTTTTGTTTTTTTGGGTTTTTTGTTTTTTTTTTTTTTTTTCAATTAAAAAGATCTGATAAAAGCTTTGGAAATATGCCAGCAATTAATAGATAATGAGAAAATACTCTGTGGGTTATGCAGTTGAGCAGAAAATCAAGATAGTAGGTAGAAAGTAGGGAGGAGAAGAGCACTTCAAGAAAAACAAGTTGCAAAACATGGTCAGAAAAAAGTGAAGGCAGTAAGTAAATTAATAGAACCTTCCACAAATGAACAAAGTCAGGATCCAATTTGGCAGGTAGTGGTGGTTGTGGAGATCAATGCTGTATGTCAACACTTTCTGTCCTATCCTTCACAGCACACGGAGCAATTCCATTGAAATTCAATTAAGGAGGAAAACCACATGATTAAGAAACATGGACATAGTGACTGCAAAATATGCAAATTGTGTTGCAATTTTTAATGACATAAAAGCTAAAAAACCTACAGAGAAAAACCCATGGAGGGAAATTAGTTCAAACACCATTAGAAGTACATTTCCAGCTGAAGGCATGAGGGAATTCAGCTGTAGAACTTTTATTAAGCTTAACTGGTGTCATGGTGTAAAGTCCCTGTGCATCAAGTTGCTCATGTACTCTATGAATAATGGCTTTAGGCTTCTCTAGGTGCATTGACAAAGAGAGTGAAAACAGTGATTTAACTGTATTATGGTCTCTGAACACATAAATTCTTTTTTCTTGAGCATATACTATTACTGTTAGTTTTGACCTGCATGATAGCAAATGCCATTTGCAGTAGAAAAAAATAATTTGTATGTTGCTAACCACTCTAAACCAGGAAATGAGCCAATTCCTTTCATTTTTTTTACTCAAGGGATTGGTTTTGCCTCTTTTCATAGTGCTCATGAATTTTAGTAATGTTTTTGCTATGAATATTCCACATGTGGAATAAGAGCTCAGCTGAATGCTTCAAATTAGGCCCCAGTTTGTCTAGCTAAATTCAATATGCTGACATGTGTGCTGTGACAACCCAAGGGGTGAGTGATTTACTGGCATCAGTAGATGCCAATGGAAAAAAGTGCTCCTAGGTTAGCATTCAATTTCATTCTCCACAACAAATTGATGAAGTGTTGGAAAGCACTTACAGGGTTGTGGATTTAGAAAAAGAGGCATCTGAAACCATTTACAGGGTGAATATATTTAGCACCTTCAATATTTCTTGTTTTTCTCAGATTTTGTATCTGTCTTTATCCTGGCTGTCTTCTATCTTTTGTAGGAATGAAGTGGCCACTAACAAGATGAATGAGAAAGTGTGAATATTTGTTATACATATGTATGATATGCAGTGCTTTCAGCAAATACATCTCATTTTAAGTGCTTATGTATTTCTTGTTCTTCTTTCTGATTGAATATTTCTTGTTAAAGAGATAAGAAATCAACTTTTATGAGACAGGTTATACTGTAAAATGCATTAATTAAATGACAGATGATATGGTTACAGGAATTTACATGTGCAGAGATTTAACATTTCCATTTTCAGAAAAAATATATTCAGATTTTTGAAAACAGGGAACTGAAGAACCAACATGTATTTAGCTACATGTAGCTTGTTCTAGCCAGTAGGAAGAGTCTGAAATTATGGAGTTAAATTCAGTGTGCAAAACTGAGTTGTCTGAAAATTGTGCTTATCACAGCTTGTCAGGACTTGCTTGAATCAGGATTATGATGAAAGACACTCTGGAAAACCAGTGCTCTTTTGAGAAGAAATTTTTTTTGCCACTACAACTCTGATTAAGGAAAACTGGATTAAGGAACTGTTATTAATAACAGTTATCAACAGTTACTTAAAAGTTATTACATCTCCCATGTTGTGTGACTCGGTCTCTATTCTTGAGTACCATACTATAGAAGTTTAATGGAAATAGAAGTTTAAAGGAAGTAGTTTACAAGGAAGTAGTATAGAAGACAACTCACACAGAGAAGAATGAGTAAAATTTTATTGATAGTATATTCCGTGGAGCAAGGTACATATCCTTTTCAGAAGAGCTGAAAGGTACAGCTTTATCCAGTGCCCTATGAGTGTGTCAGAGCATGAGTCGAGTGGAGACCTCATGATGACTCTGTGAAGGCTTCATTAGTTTGAGTTTGGCTAAGCTTGAACATTTTTGGGATGTTAATGATAAACTATGGGTATAAACTTGTTTTAAAGTAGAGAAGATCATACCGAGACAGATTAGGCACTAACAAGGTTTAGAAGTATCCTAATTATCTTGGTGTTGGATTCAGACTTTTACCCCATCAGTGTAGGGTTTCTGACATACAACCAGTTTCATACAGCTACTCAGGTTCATAAAAAAAACACTCTTCCTACCATCTCTGAGTTCTGGTTGGGGTGTGCTTACTGATTTTTCTCATGAGCTTCCTGGTCTCTCTGGATCCATTCATTCTGCTAAATGACACAAGGGCAGGGACTGTTCCCATACCCTGTGCCAAATGGCAGGGTTCACACTACACAGAGCTGGCTCTGGGTTTCCTTTGTGCTCCGTGTGGTGATTATGCAGCTCTAAAATATTTTTTTCTTTTTTTCTTTTTTTTTTTTTTCTTTCTCTCAGTTTAAGTTGTCTGAGAATAGAAAAAGGACTGTGTTCAAGGCTAGGGATTCAACATATGAATGCCTGCTGGGAATAGCCTGGGAATAGCCTGGCACATGCTATTGCCTGCACCATACTCAGGCAGTATTTCAGAGGGTGCCAGCTGACACAGGCCAAAACTATACCAGCAGCTAATCTCCTCTCCTGTCTGTCCCATTTAGAAACAGAAACATGGCTTTAGTGACTCCTTTCTGCCTGTTCCACTCCATACTGTGGAAAGGGCTCTTTGCCCATCTTTCTGTCCTACTCCTGTCACACACATTCAGGTGCCCTCCAAGAAAGCAGGGCATTGAATGATCCTTTTCTGGCCATGAAAAGCAGACATCCTCTCTGTTATTTGACCTGCTTCTCCCAGAGGAATGCAAAGAAAGTTATAGTAAATTGCAACCCTTATAAGGCTGAAGAAAAGACTGAAGAATATTACAGTACTGGATCTGTCAGTGGCTGTCAGGCACAGTCCAGATGCAGCCACAGGCTCAGGAAGGCATTAAGCTGCCAAAGGCCAACTACGAGGACACAGAACCTAGCAGCAGGTCACACTGTTTGCGTTCTTGTTAGGCATCTGTTACTGTTCCCTGTCAGAGACAGGATACTGGGCAAGAGGTTTTGTCAGAGCGTAACAGGCTTGTCAGCATGACAGTTCTTATTAAGCGACTGGAGTAATGATTTGACCTTCAGGAGAGGAGGAGGAAGGGGAAAATATATTCTTCATCTTGTCTATCATGTTGGGTTTGAGAAGAATGCCAAAGAGGTTCTCTGTCTTGGGAAACTTTGGCTCCTAATTTCACCTAACCAATATCAAGTCTAAGTGTAGTCTTATTATCAAGCACGTTATAAGGATTTTCATGTGTTTACAAAAACTGGCCTCCAAGGAAGAAAAAGGCTTTTAATTACATGAATGTTGTAATCTTAAAGCCTACATTAAAATATTATTTCTAGCTGTTTTGCATACAGATGACTCAGTTTTAGAAAATTATACCCTTCTCACAAACAATCCCTACCCAAAGGCAAAACACATGACAAAAATTACCTGTCATTGTTTTTCATGCAATGATTCTATGATATTTACTTGGTACTGGGGCACAGCATAATGTGCATAAAATTATCTTTCAGTGTTTAATAATGCATGCATTTATTTTTATGCAGAGATAGTTCACCTTTTTTTCCACTTGATATATTTTAAAATTTTTTCACTTTAAAAAAGAAATTACATGAGATCCACCCGAAGTGATAGATTATTATCAATTTATTATAATTTTGCCAGTACAGGCATGAGGCAATCTATACCAGAGCAAGCTGATGTTTTTTTATTAATCCTGGGTAGCTGTAGCTTTTTAGCTGCATAACATTGGACTGTACATATCATAAGTAAAACCTGTGGCTGACACAGCCCATGAAGCTCATACTTAATATGGGAACTTAGCTCAATGTACAATTTACTTGGAACTCTCTGAAAGAAGAAAGGGGGCATTCTATGTTTAAAGTGACACAAGACATTTGTAGACCTTGCAGGTGACTTTCTCTTTGCTATTGACAAATGGAGGCATGCCAGGACACATGATGGGGAGTATTTCCTTGAAAAACAGGGGTCCACACATGGCACAGGGGAGCAGAGCCTGGCTGCAGCTTGTCAGTGTGCCTCTGGCAAGGCTCTTGTATTTCAAAAGACATGCTATAAGATACAGATAAATTGTCCCTTCTTGCCTTGGCTATAGCACTGCAGAATGATCATTACCCTGCTCAAGACCACATGTTCTGGTGCTTTAATTAGAGGAGCAAAAAATCAGACCAACCAGCTGCATCTTGTATGTGGAGCAGGAGACAGGCATTGTGCTAAGCTCATTTCTGTGAGAATCTATTGTATAAAACACATGTGTGTTTCTGTAGCTGGGAGACAGACAACAGAATGTGTCTGTGATGAGACTGGATGTCAGAGTACATCAGAGTACATTCTGCAGAATACACCAAAAATGGAAGAAATTGTGGCTAGCTTCAAAAAAAAATGTTGGCAACTCAGTTTCAAGGCCTTCTGTATTTTCTAGAATGCTGTCATGTACCCAAGGCATCTTAAAATGCTTTTGTGCATTTTAAGATTCTAGAAGCAAATGTCACTGTCCTTTTGATTTACTTTTTCTCTTTGTCTTCTCTCTCTGATAAACACTGTCATAGACGTTCTTTATGTTTTAGAACTACCAGCTGCAAAAAAGGTAAAAGGAATTGCCCTTAACCTTTTCCTTGACCTTTTCACCTAAAATTCTTAACAGGGCTAGTGTTTAGGGAGTAATAAAAATCAAAGGCTAAAACCACAGAGTATAGACAGGTATTTGCCAAATATCATGCCTAACTATCTCCACCACCTCCAGTTTCCTTGCTCTTGTCCCCAGATTATCTTAACCAGAAGTCTCCAAGTGTGCCAGCTATTTACTTCCCTAAGAAGGTATGCAGGTGAGAGCCAACTGATAACACAGTACATGTCACTTGTCAGCCCAGAACAAGAACAACATTTCTAAAGACTTTATTATTAATAACATTGGATTACCTGGCTGTTATAAGAAATGCAAAGGTCATACCATGTTCAAACATGACTTTTCATCAGAGTAAGATATAAACTTCAAGTTAAAAGTTGTCAATGTTTCTAAGAACTAGAAATCAGTTGATTTATCGTTGTCCTTTCTCTATGAAACAAAGATCTTAAATGACACTTACCGTAAGCAAGAGAGCTATTAAACAATATAAAATAGTTTAATTTATGCTATCATATACCTTCTTTTTCTTTTGTCAAAAGTTTACCACTTAAGGAGCATTACTACAATTTTCTCATTTGTTCCTAGTTTTGGCAAAATACCACCTCCATTCCTGAAAGTAAAATAAGGAGAAAACAGATCATAACAGATTAAAAAAATTATTTTAAAACCCTCAAGATTTAGACTAAGTCTTGCAATATGATAAAGGGACAATCTGAGAATGTTAGACGTTGTGTTGCTTGCATGAAAATCTGTCCAGCTTTGGCCAAATTGCAAACTAACAGAAATACCTTTTATAGGAAAATATAGGAAAATACCTTTTATAGGAAATGAGCTAAGTCTGAAAACAATGCAGTGCCATGCAATTATGATTATTTGGGTCCCAGTCTAGTGTTTCTGAGAGGCACTGCATTGTATTTACACCCTTTATTGCTGCCTAAATTTCTGCACAATCTAAGTAAAGCAAGCAAGCACCATCTGCTTGTGCGCGTTCAAGCATTTCCCCTAATCGGAGCTGGCAGATAGCCTTAGTCTTAAGCAGCAAGTCATACCATTGATCTAAAAAGTTTCATAAACATGAATCATCAGATCAGAAGGGAAATAGATTGTGCAGGAAAATACTGCAGTGAACAGCTAAGAGACCTATTTCTTTCTACCAAAACACTAACACAAAGTGATAAGCAAGCTGTCAGTTCTGTACTCTTGCTATGTTACTTCACGACAGAATTAGACAGCTCCTTGCTTCCCTGATTGCTCTGCTCCCCGTGAATTTCTACATTTGTACCAGCTGCCTTTGGCTGGGCTTAGACCAGCCCTGACTATAATAGTTTTATGTTTGTTTATCACATACAGCCTGAGAATCAGGAAAAACCATACAAACTGCAGTTAGTGATATGGTATGATGAACAGTTGTCAATGTTTTACAAGGTTTCTTCTGACTAGCTTCTCCGCTTTGAATCTCTTGGCAATAAATGCTAGCAAAATAAACTCAAGAGATGAAAACATGAGGAAGGAAACAAAACAGTAAGCTGCCTTTATTGCATGGGTGCTAAAATTGCAAAACTCTACCATAATTCTCCTCAAATATGGGATGCTGAAAGAGGTTGAAAGAGAAAAAGCCCCATTATTCTGTGCAAAATATTCAGTGCAAATCTCTAAAATTAAGTAGCCCTAAAGATTAGGAGAGGTCCTTCATAAATAGGTACTAAAATACATAGCCTTGTGTGTATTTTCAGTATGTAGAGATGCCACAAAAATTATTCAAATTACTGCCAGAATAAAGCATGAGTTCATCTAGGTCATCTCCCTGCCTATCACAGTATCCATGTCACTTGGTGATTCTTGTCTAATTCATATTTAGTTCAATTGATGAGGCTTCAACACTATCTTAGGCAACTTAAGCCAGAGACAGATTACCTAAGGCTTCTACCACATTATCTCTGTTGCTGTAACTCATACCCACTACTTCCTGTCTTCTCTGCAACATTGTATCCCTTTCCTTTTTTCCTGCAAATTTGAAGCTGTACCACTCCTTCCCACAGTCTTTACTCCTCCAGACTAAACAACTGCCTTTTCTTCCATCTTTCCAAACAGGTCATGTTTCAGACCTTTTGACCTGTAACTTCGCTGCAGTACCAATTACACAAGGACATTATTCCCTGAAATGTTGCAACTCAGATATACCAAAGTTAGGCAGGCTGCCCAGTGGAGGCAACAAATCATTAGGTTAAAACCATGCTCCTGTGTTGCTGATTCCTCATCCTCAGCTTGCCAGTTTGTTTTAATCATCTGTTGGATGTCATCATAAACTTCTTAATCCTCTTCCCAATACATCTGAGCAGCACATAGAGCAGCCAAGCCACACACACCTCCTACTGGGAATTCCTGTGGCCTTTTGTATAGACATCTAATATCATTCAGAGTTATAGCTGAAGCCCTTTGCAGGGTTGACAGGTGCCTGACTTCACACACTGTTTGTGCAAAATCACTCAGCAGCACTCAGGTGGAAAGCCTGATCAAAGGACCTGGGTTTTTAAATAATTTCTCCCTGGCATCTTTCCAGCTCTCTAGGAGAAGAGTTGAACCTCCCTGTTGTGGTCTGACAAGTACAACAGCTTTTTCTGAAATCCTTGTTGTTTTCCATACTAGCACACTGACATTTTCTTTATGGATAGAGATCAGAGCTGACCACTGCTAGGAGTGCTGGGTAGTCCTAGCTAGGCATGTAATGAGTTCCAGTGGGTGGAAGAGGGGTAAAAGAAACACACAGATTTATGAAGATGAAACACAGGTAGTGCTGCTCTATTACAAAAGTAATGATTTTGTGGTGGATACTGAGTTTAGCCTTTTGGCTGCTCTAATGGAACAAATTGGTAGAAACTATGTGTACAGAGTAGAACGAGGCTGCAGACTTGCAGGGGCTGTGCATTTCAAACACCACCTTCTGATTCATGTATTTTAGGCTGTCTGTATATCCAGAAAATGGGAAAGCTACTCCTGACTGTAGTGGTGGATGACTTTGAGATCACTGTAAGCATAGGTAGGTAGAAAGTATTTCATCTCTGTTGCACAAGTGAAACCTTACTTGTGCACTTCCATGGTCCAGTACATATCTGCTATACAAAGCCTAATAAAATTGCTCCAAGACAGTCAGTTTCTTTTCCTTACCACTCAGTTGCACTGGAACATTTTCTAGATGAAAGCCAGGCCAAAGGAAAAAAACATGTTATTAAACATTAAAACAGTGTTTGCTTTCACTCACAGCGGCCGGAACAATTCTTTCCCAGGAGACTTTCCCACAAGATCTGTTCTCTCTTAAAATGCTCACTTACTCATTACTTTCACTTCCTTTGTCTTGGAATTTCTAAGCAAATTATTACTTTAAGATTTTCAGAAAATATTTTTCTTTTTCTAAAGGTGATGTTACTTGGACCCTCTGACTCAATTTTCTGTTAGCCCAGATGCAGAACAAACTTGTATAAAATTCTAGTCATCCTAAAAACAAATGAGGATGTTCCTATAGGGTGACTACACCACATTAAACATAAAACTCTATTTTGTAAGGTTTCTGCAGAGCAGAAAATACCCATGGTTTTATGGGTGGCTATGATTTTCTCCAGAAAGAGCAATAACCTATGTGCCTGGATTTTCCTAGAACAAAGAAAAGGTCTTGCAAAGCTCTAGATCTCTTGAAGGCAAACCTTGTCCTAGCTTCCCTATGTGACAGCTCAGACAATCTTTCTTGAGAACAATTCTGTATGTTTGGGATGCCTGGAGCTTCATGCCTTTGTAGGGAGGAATATGCTAATCAAATCGAAGCAATTTTGAAAAACTGTTTCATTCTCTGAAACTTCTGAAACTTTCTGAAGATGTTTAGGGGCAAGACAGAATTTGCTGGGAATTACTGGTGTTCTAAGCATACTCTGATTCTCTTGGTTATGGTCAAAAGTGCTAAATTTAATGTTTGAGTGGGGACAAGGCATTGTTGCTGAAGTACATTCCATTTGGGAAAAAAAAGCAGAAGTCAGAAATAGATCAGGATTCAAGTAGAGTTGAAAAATAGTGCTGGAAACTGTTGAAATCTAAGGTACATATTTACTTCTAAAATAATAATAGATATTGAACTAATAATAATAATAATAACACATGAAAATATTTCAGGGTTAGCTTTTATTTTCACCATGCAGCTTGATGCTCTTTCGCTTCTCACAGTCTATAGGAAAATGATCTTTCAGTATCTGAGAATCAACTCTTTGACTTTACCTCTTGTGTGAAAAAAGCAAGAAATATGGTTTATGGGGAACATGAGAACAAGGTGAAACTTGTGTTAGTAGCTGATAGGCCTTGGAACCATGAAATACTATCTCTCTGCAGGAGTTGTCAGAAGCCTTCAACTGCTCCTAGGCATTTTCTGGCACACAGAGAAGCCTTTAGGGATAAAAGCTATGCAAGTGCCTACATGCAATGTAGGAGGACATGGATTTAATTATAGCTCTTCCCCGAATCTGTATGCAGGCTAGCATTCCTACTATTAGCTGGTCTGTGTTTTCCCTCTTATCCTCTACTAGGATGTAAAGCAAAATTCAAGAGAACACAGAACAGTCTCTGATCTGATCTGTGTGTCTGCCTGGAGTGAGGCATTATGAGCTCCAAACTTTTCTAAAAAGAAGAAAGTCCTTTAAATAAAGCCATCTTGTATCCAATGTGGAGGAGCTTTGTTTCCTCAATGTGACTAATTTTCTGGGGTGAGCCAGTTAATGTTAGTGCCAGAGTAGTAAGAAAAAGAGGGGGCACCTGTGCTTATCATCTGTACTTCAGTATGCTGCAACAATACTTGGAGAACTTCTCCTTATCTACAGCCAAAAAGTGCTCCAAGAGATAAGTATCATTATTTGATATTTCTGCCAACCTCTTCCACTTTTCAAAGGCACTCTGTAGAGGCTTGCATTAGTTGTGCTCTAACATGGGATCAGGGCTGTCATCCTGGAACAGAGTGCTCAAAAGTACTTAAGATTTGTCTAATTATACTTCAGATGTTTGAAAGATGGAAGTGGTATTCATCTCTAAACTTTGCATTATGAAACTACCGTTTGGCAAATTAAAAGCCTTCCTTCTCTCATCAAACACAGAGAAATTCAGGCGGTGTCATTTCACTATGCCAAGAGTAGCCTTACTGTTAGTCATGGCAGTGAAAACTGGATTCTTAAAATCTTGAAAATAGAGACACAGAATTGGCGTTTAGCCCAACCACTAAAGTCATAAGCTGAAATCTTAGGGTTTTTGAAAGTTAAGCTGCATGGCAAACTCTTAGTGTTCAACCAACTCAGATCATACAATCATAGAAATACAGATTCATAGAATGGCCTGGGTTGGAAGGAATCTTAAAGACCATGTTGTTCCAGCCTTTCTGGCATGGAAAAGAAACCTTCCCCTAGACTAGATTATTTAGAGCCCCATCCAACCTGGTCTTGAGTACCTCAAGGGTTGTGAAGTCCACAACTTCTCTTGGCAACCTGTTCCAGTTCCTCACCATGTTTACATTAAAGAATTTCTTCCTAATACCTAATGTAAACCTACTCCCTTCAGTTTAAAACCATTGCTCCTTGTCCTGTCACTACACTCCTTTGCAAAAAGTCCCTCTCCAGCTCTCTTGTGACCCTTCTGGTAGGGGTAGTCAGGTACTGGAAGGTGCTGTAAGTCTCCTGTGAGCCTTTGCTTCTCCAGGATGAATGACCCCAATGGTCTCAGCCTTTCCTCACAGGAGAGGTGCTTCAGCCCCCTGATCATCTTTGTGGCCTTCCCTGGACTTGCTCTGGAAGGTCCATGGCCTTATTTATGCTGTGGACTCCAGAGCTGGATGCAGTGCTCCAGGTGAGTTTACCAGAGCAGAATAGAGGGAGAGAATCACCTGTCTCAACCTGCTGGCCACACTGCTCTGGATGCAGCCCAGGATACAATTGGTTTTCTGGGCTGCAAGTGCATATGACTGAATCATATTGGGGTTTTTGTCCACAAACATCGCCTGAACTTTCTCCACCCAGACTGTATTTCTGCTTGGAATTGTGCCAACCCAGGTGCAGGACCTGGAAATTAGCTGTTTTGAACTTTGTACAGATCCACCCCTCAAGACTGTCCACGTCACTTTGGACAGAACCCCTTCCCTCCATTGTAGACACCCCACAGCTCAGTGTCATCAGTGAACTTGCTGAGGATGCCCTCGATCCCTCTGTCCATGTCACTGGCAAACATCTTAAATAGTGTCCCAACACTGATCCCTGAGGGACACCACCAGTCTCCACTTAGTTATTGAGCTGTTGATTGTAACTCTTCGATTGTTACCATCCAGCCAATTTTTTACCAAGCAGCCCATCCATCAAATCCACGTCTCTCCAGTTTAGAGACAGGGATGTTGAGCCAGACAATGTCAAATACTTTGCACAAGTCCAGGTAGCAGATGTCTCTTACCCTGCCTTCATCTGCCACTGCTGCAAACCCATCATAGAAGGTGACCTAATTTGTCAGGCATATTTTGTCCTTACTGAAGCCATGTTAACATGGTGATTGGCTGTCAACAATCACTTATTTGTTTTCCATGTGCTTTAGCACAGTTTTCAGGAGAATCTCATCCATGATCTTACCAGCCACTGGTAAGACTGACTGGCCTGTAGTTCCCTGGATGTTACTTGTTTCTCTTTTTTAAAACAGGGCATTTCCCAGTGTTTGACTGGACTGCCAGAACTTCTCAAATATGATGGCTGATGCCTTAGTAACTTCCCCAAGACTCATCGATGTATGTCATCATGGACTTGTGCACCTTCAAGTTCATGAACGTAGTCATTTCCTACAGCAGGCAGTTCTTCATTTTTGCAATACTTGCTCAAGGATGGCAGTCATGATCTTGAATACTGAATATCACAAGTATGGACTCAATCTCAAGAAACATGTGAGAAGACAGAAAGCATTTCTAAGACACCATCCCAAAAGAAAAGGCACAGTTCAGCTCTAGAACAACATTAAATATAGATGGTTTTAAATTTTTAATTTTATTTATTTATTTAATTTTAAATTTAATTTTAAATTTAATTTTTTATTTAAATTTCAATTAAATATATTTTTTTTTACCCTCAGTGATTGATATAGCCAGGCTGGTACAGCACTCTGCAGATCTGTTCAGGAAAAGTAAGACTTCAGATATAATTCACATGGATATTTCTTCAATATGCTCAACAGAACTGCGGAACTATTGAAAGCCTACAAAAATCCCATGTGTGTATCAAGTAGTAGCTCAATCCATAAAATATACCGCTGAAGCAAATGGGACAAAATTTTGTGATATGTTAACATCCTTGCTGATGGCATAAACACCTCCCATTTATCATCAATGGATATAGATTGTATAAACTTGAAGGCAGTAGAAAGACAAATATCTTCAAAGGTCCTCAAATCTTAAACTATCACACAGAGATTTCAAGAAAACCTTTGATCCTGTGTTTAAAGCCTGAACTCCACCTTCCCTAACCAGATGGGGAAATAAATTATATTTCTGCACTGAATTACTCCCTTCAAAGCCAGTCATGATTAGCTCAGAAACAGCTGAGGGATTTCAGCAGGTCCCATAGCTTCCCTTCTCTCTCTGGTCTTCTTGGAAAAATCTAGTTAAGCTCCCCCACATTTACCAGACTGGGTTTTGGATTGTTTTTTTGTTTGGTTTATTTTTCTTTTCTGAAGGCTACTGTATAATATTTATCCTCAAATGCTCAATCAATCCTGAGACAGAACAATAGTGTAATTTTACACTGAAAGCTTAAATTGAAATATTATCCCCTTGTGAAAGCCCAGTCTAAAGCATAAACCACTAGCTGGCTGTGCCCAAAAGGCTGTATCACATTTGCTCTCATTCACAACTTTTAGACTGTTGACACTATCTCAATCCTCAAGTAGTGCAGCCACAGATTTGAACAAAAGACCATGAAAAGGAAAATCTCCTTCAACACTTGATAAATTTGACACAATTAAAGAGAATCTTTGTGTTTGTGGACAAGAAATCTTTTGCTTCCAGATGCCAAAGCTAAATGATGAGGCATTGTACTAACTGCAAAAGTAAAATACTACTCACTACTACTTCTAGCCTAGCTTTGGTACTAGAACTAAACTATTGTATCTTCTAGATCATATTACCTTGTTTTGCTTTGCATATTATGTCCTAGTCAATGCTCTTCAATTCAAAATACACCATCTGCAGAGATTATCAGTAGGATTGGCTATTTTAAGAGCATTGTTTCACTGCACATTGGCTGAGCTTCTGAAGGTCTGAAGTGTGGCCTGAAGTGTGGCTGGTTTACTGACATTCAATTAAGACCCTCTGAAAGTGACGGATGTCCTATTTACAGAGTAGCTTATAATTAAGAACCAGCGTCAGGGACCCCACCAATCTTCAAGTAAAAATTTGGAGATCCCCCTTTTTCTACCCCAGTTCTTGGCTGTATATGTATGGTACAAGCACATGACTCCCAGGTCCTGGAGAAGCTCCACACCCCTAAAACAGTAATTTCCCAAAGTATACTTCTTCCTCTTTCCCAAGGAAACCACTGGA